>NC_063190.1:1565163-1847312 GCF_017589495.1 Alosa alosa
CCAAGTCGCGTAATTCTTCTTTATAAAGTTGAACAAATGTACTTGGTTATTTTAGAGAAAAATATAAATAGCCTGTCATGCAGTTTATTTGCTTGACCTACAGTGCAGAGTTGGGAAGTTATGGTAGGCCAACTTGGAGTGAATATAGGCTACAAACAGGGGAAATCCTTTCTTTACACGTAGATGAGTAGCCTGATGGTAGGCCGATACACACAGTGCGTGCGGCCGTACACTATGCAGGCGCCACTGAATCGTGCTCTCACGACAACCACGCCGTCATCTTAAATAGTCTCACTGTCACCTTCAAGCAAGCAAAACGATGTTTTGAAAACATCTGTTTTGCTGGAAGGGCAAGGGGGTAGCAACAGGACAACAGCAGAGACTGACATTGCCGATGGTAGAGTTATGAGATTGTTAAAATACGGGATATTTTACTGGAAAATATTAAAACGGGAAGACAGCGGGAAAAAGTTAAAATACGTGAGAAACCCGGGAAAACGGTAGGGTTGACAGCTATGTCTATAGAACATCTACTTCCGTGGATAACATGGGCTGATACTACATAGGCCAGTCATTACATTTATAATCATGGGGCAACGCTTTGGGCGAACTCGATGTAGGTTAATTCACAAACGAAACAGCGCTGACTCTTACACAGCACAGCCGAACTCACTGCTGACTCAGAAGAGTAAAAAGGGACGTCACATGGCATCACATCAGAGTCTAAAAAAGTCTCCAAGAACGCCAGAAAAAGTATCTAGATTTGTCGCTAGTCGCTTTTTACAAAAAAAGTCGCTTCGGGGGTCTGAAATCTCGCTAAATATGGCGACAAAGTCGCTAAGTTGGCAACACTGGGTATAGTGGGATCCTGGTGTTGCATACACGGTATTGTGTGCAAGTAGATTCCTTCAAATGCGCTGACTGTCATTGGTTTAATGAATGTTACTCCCAAAATACATTCATGACTGATTAAGAAACCCAACAACCCTTTTGAATGATGCGCCTGGTCTCTGGCCAACTCTACGCTGTCAAGATAGTGATTTTAGACCGGCTACATCCTGTCACAGTTTAAGTCCAGCCACAGATTTTCTATAGGATTGAGGTCTGCGGGTGTCCCGCAGGCGGGACATTATTGACCCTTTGCTAAGTCCCGCCCCCCCCTTAGTTACTGTTGCTATAGTCCGACAACCGGACCGGAGTTAAGGCCCATTCACACCAAAAACGATAACTATAAATAAATATCGTTCTCGTTAATATGAATGACGACGTTCACCCATAAACTATAACGATAACGACATGAAGAACGATATCGTTGGGGATCACTTTCAGAGCGATTTTCACAACGATAAAATGCTACTAGCCAATCAGAACCCATCGAATTTTAGCCCTCACATTTATTAACACAATGAGAGACTTTGTTTATCGTTGTTCAGTGTGAACGCTTTTATCGTTATGGTTATAGTTATAGTTATCGTTCTTGGTGTGAATGGGCCTTTAGATTCTAGCTGTAGCCTGTCTGTAAAAGTTACATCCCAAGAGGCTCTTTTGGAGAGCCACGGACCTGATTTCATTTGGAATCCGTCGAAAGACTCTAATGACATGGAAACACATGCATAAAAAATCATATCTGGCTTTGTTGGTGACAAACGGGAAGCGAGTGTGATTCACTGATATTAGTATTAGCAGTGCTAGATAGACTTGCATGCATACTACAAGGGCACTGGGTCATGTTGTGTAAGGAACATGGTACTGCAAATAAATGGAAATATAGCCTACATTGCAGAGCTACTTCAACTTTATTAATTCATGGTGAATAAATGTTACATTACTGTAATATTTGATAATATTGTTATGACTTGTGTTAGTGTCACTCACCGGTTCCCGTAGTGGTCCAATACGTAACTCCCTGAAGTATGTGGATGTCAGTTGGATGCCGCGAAAGAATAAACCTGCATGAATTAAAGTCAGTCGACTATGGCCGTCACACCATCCAGTCCTTCATATGTTTTATCCACTCGCCTCTGGAACTCGTCTTGGGCAGACACGATTCCGAATTGGCAGTCTGAGAAAACGATATCTGCCAAACACTGTTAAATGTGGTTAACATTGAAGATTCCGTGCTCAGTTTGATGGCCCAATAGCCTGACCTTGCATCTAACACAGCGTTTCTCAAACTATGGGCTGGGAATCGTCTAACTTACCTGAGGCTTGGCGACGGTTTCGACAGACGACGGAGCTAATGTTCAAGGGCCCCTTGCGCGGGAAAAGCGAAGAGGAGAAGTGCAGCTACCTCTTGCTATGGATAGGGGAAAAAGGGCTCGACACTTGGTCACTCACAAGGGAACAAGCCAAGAAACTGAAGACTTACTACGATAAGTACACAGAATATATCACACCTAAAGCCAACCCCATCTATGCAAGATATCGCTTCCATGAAAAGATGCAGGGAGAACGTGAGTCTTTTGAACAGTTTGTAACAGAGCTAAAGCTATTAGTGAAAGACTGTGGCTACCCAAATAGCGACGAAATGGTCAGAGACCGCATTGTGTTCGCCACCAACTCACCCCATGTAAGGGAAAAGCTACTTAAAAAGCCAGGGAGCTGAGCTAACTCTGGAGAGAGCCATAGACATAGCTCGGTCGCATGAATTAGCCCAGCAGCAGTTAAAGTCTATGGGCCAGAGCAGCAACACGCACGAAACAGTGCATGCAATTAAAAAGAAAGCTAACGCTAGCTACAGACGAGACGTAGCATCCAAGCCAGCTAACGGTAACTTTAGCAAGAGGGGCAGTTACGTTAGCAACGCCACTAAGGCATGTAGCTACTGTGGAGGGCTACACGAGGCTAAAGCCACCTGCCCAGCTAAAGGCAGACAGTGCATCAAATGCTACCGCAGTACAGTACATTCCGTCGGTGAATACCTAGAATGCCCCGCCAAGGGAGCAGAGAGAGAACTCACCAGCATCACCATTGAGAACAATGCAAAGAGCAATGAGCAGACCTATGTAGAAGTGGGGATAGGCACACCTTCACAAAAAGTCAAGTTCAAATTGGACACTGGGGCACAGGCCAACACCATTCCCACCAACCTGTTTCAGGCGATGTTTAGAGATGTGCCACTGAAACCAGCAGCACACAGACTGACGGAGTATGGTGGAGGAGCACTGGGTGTAAGGGGCACATGCCAGCTCAGAGGCACAGAAACAACTAATGTTGGAGTTATGTGATCGACACAAACGCCCCACCAGTCATGGCAATGAAAACATGCCGTGACCTGAACTTGGTCAAGATAGTGATGGCTTGTGAGTGAGGAGAAAGATGCTGCATCACAAAGCATAATGAACGAGTATGCAGATGTGTTCCAGGGGATAGGAGAGTTCCCAGGCGAGTGCACCTTCCGTGTCACACCGGACGCAACGCCAGTAGTCTGTCCGCCTCGCAGGATCCCCATCGCCCTGTGCAGCAAAATGAAGGACGAGCTCAACAGCATGGAGAAACAAAACATCATCTGTAAGGTAACAGAACCCACAGAATGGTTAAATGCTCTCGTCGTAGTTGAGAAGCTGAAGACAGGAAAGCCGAGAATATGTCTAGACCCCAGAGCTCTCAACAAAGTAATCCAACGCCCTCATTACCCTCTCCCTACACTGGAGGATGCCACCACAAATACTTTAGCGTGTTAGATCAGCCTTTCTCAAACTTCTTTGACCTGAGGCCCGGTCATGGCAGACTTTGGGGTCATAGGGCCCACCTACACATACCCCCATCACATTATCATGATGATTATCATTATCACAATTATTATTTTGCTATATTACATGCACTTCCACTTCAAAGCAGTCAATGTTTAAAGTGCTATCATTGTTCACAAAAAGTTTGTTTAAACATGCACATCAGAGGACTGCTTTACTAATGTAAGATATAATAATTACAATAGTTAATTGCTTTTGCATGGTTGCATGATGTTTGCATTAGAAATACTTGCAAATGAAGAAAAAATTTACATGCTTTTTAAAGAAATTTCATTTGAATGCCTGAATGTAAGGATTCAGGAAACATAATACCAGCTTTCGTGTATGGTAAACGGCGGAGCAGATAAGCATAAATCTCTGGTCTGGAGATCTTTAATAGGAAGACTAATAAGGCTACAATAGCTTTTGGCCACGTTATATTCAAATTTGACTATCCTCAGAGGCCTACTCAATGCTAGACAGTGTATTATACAGTCTCTTCTTTGTTTCTATAGAAGTTGCAAGAATCCACGTAGTTCTATTAAATGCCGTTAAATAATTAAATAGCCTTCCGACAGGTTGAAGCGGAGCTTTGCTACCAACGTTGTTGGGTAGTTTCAGTTTCTGTCACGCACATTGGCACACGCATGCATTGAATGAACGCTCATACCACCACTTAATTGTATTGCTATTGCTCTATGTTTAATGACATCGAATTAGCATTTCCTCCTGATTGCAGAAACGTTTGTTTTCTTTTTCTGTCGGTCCGCGGTTCCTTGATCAATTGCGCAGCAAATTATCACACGAAGCACGGGGCCTAATTTCACTCCACGGCTCCGCGGACCAGCAGTCTCCACGTTGCGGACCGGTGCCGGTCCGCGGCCCATAGTTTGAGAAACGCTGTGTTAGATGCAAGGTCAGGATATTGGGCCATCAAACTGAGCATGGAATCTTCAATGTTAACCACATTTAACACAGTGTTAGGCAGATATCGTTTTCTCAGACTGCCATTCGGAATCGTGTCTGCCCAAGACGAGTTCCAGAGGCGAGTGGATAAAACATATGAAGGACTGGATGGTGTGACGGCCATAGTCGATGACATACTGGTCTTTGGCAAAACCAAGGAGGAACATGACCAGTGCCTCAGAGCGATGCTGAAACGCACGAGGGAGAGAGAGGTGAGGCTCAACCCCGACAAGTGCCGCATATGCGTGTCGGAGGTAAGCTACTTTGGACAAACACTCTCACGCGATGGCATCAAACCAGACCCACACAAGGTGGAGGCAATCAGAGAGATGCAACCCCCACAGAGCAAAGCACAGCTGGAGACGGTCCTCGGCATGATCAACTACCTCTCCAGATTCTCTCCACATCTCTCACAGGTAAACTCACCTCTCAGGCAGCTTCTGAAACAGGACAGTTCATGAATACCTCCTAAGGACCCGACAATAACGTTATATATGGGGACATGGGGGGGACGTTTGTTTATTCACACATGGCAGCGGAGTTGAGAGCGCTCTGGCTACCGCCTGCAGGACGGAGACATCACATCCATGCACGATTTCACGTTACACGTCTGGGGATGACTAAAGTATCTATCTATCTAGTCTCTAGCAGTAGCTGCATTAGCCTACCGTAGTCTAAGGCAACATATCATACAGTTTATGAAACTGGGAAAAGGGTTAACGTTAAACTCAAAATGTATGTGCTACATAATTACGTAGCGCATACATTTTGAGTTACAAGTTACGTTACAAACTAGGGAAGGGATTTTATCAAAATGTTAGCTGATGTGATGCTTGGTGTAACGTTAGCAAAGTTGCTGTTCTTAGCTTCTAGCTTAGCCTACAATGCGCTTTTCTTCAGATAACTATAGGCAGTGGTTTATTTAATGTAGTCACGTACTTATTATCTGTTTTATTTTCAGAAACACATACACGGCCGAATTGGGACTGAACCGGCTTTTGGAGCTGAATATGATGCAATAAAACTAGAGAAATGTTAAAAACAGACCATGTAGCATTTGTTTAGGGTTGTCTAGCAACATAAGTGACTATTTAACTTGTAAAGCAAAACGATCTAGCTCTACATTGCAGAAGAATTAAGGATACTGCTTCTTCATGACTTGTTTAAATGTCATTGTAATTTATTTGACGCATGCTCGCGTTTAAAACTGTCACGCATAGGCCTAGCTGTCCCCGATGTTACAGCAGCTCCTTGTGGAAACAGCAAAGAGTGCACATATCCGATGAGATTTCTAACGAGGAGCAGAAGCTCTCTGCCTCACCAGAGCCTTACTGTTTATTAATAAAACAATGATATAGAATAGAAACATCTGAAATCTATTTCATCTTAAAGTTGGCTACAAAGAGCATTCAGAGAAAACAATACATTTTTCTTTATCTGCAATGTTCCAGGAAGATAGGCTTACATTAGGCTGTCCCTGTTTGATCACAGGTCCAAGAAAACGAGTGGATATAACGTCAATGCATTCTAGTTATGTTTCATGTACTTTATTTCATGTTGAGTTTTGCTTCCCAGCATGCATTGCGATTCATTTAGTATTTTTGGCTATTATTAGTTTTTAATATTTTGAAACAATATGGTTTGAACAATTTATCTTAGGCTAGCCTAGGCCTACTCTGATGATGTTTTGAACAATATGCTACGGGATATGCCCATTAAAACGTTGTTTTAGTTTATTAAGAAAATGACACCGTAGATGTGAAAGAAGCACATCCTAGCCCGGTATAAATCTCCATGTCTACTCATCATACATGCGTGAAAATATGAGGTGAGTGAAGTTGATTATGCGTGGTTGTAGAACAAGTCATTAATGCGTGTTCAGATTTCCGCCTACCTCTCTCCTAGCAACGCTGAGATTTACAGGATGTAATACCATACCAAATCGCGCTTCATGTTTTTTTTTTTTTTTTTACCATCGCGGAAATATAAACGTTGCGCGATTAACGTCGCGGTGACCATTACAGGACGTCCTTTCAAAGTCTCGTGGACGTCTTTTAGACCTCCCGAACAGAGGTCCGCGGGACGTAAAGGGAACCCTACACAATGTCGAGGAGGTGTGACGTTCACAAGGGGACCTTTAGGGGACGTCGCCAGGACTTTATTTTGTTTACTGGGTATTACTCAAGGTTCTTTGAGCTGGAGAAGCTCTCCAGTTCCACCTCATCAGCTGTCATAATGAAAATGAAAGGAGCAATGGCTCGACACGGCATCCCTGAGTCCATCATCAGCGACAACAGTCCGTGCTACAGCTCTGGTGAGTTTCGCCTATATTCACAGACATGGGGTTTTCACTCACACCACCACAAGCCCCCACTACCCACAGAGCAACGGTTTGGCTGAAAGAACCGTTCAGACAGCCAAACGCATCCTGGACAAAGCCAAAGCAGGAAACACTGACCCATACCTGAGCCTACTGGAGTATCGCAACACGCCAGTAGACAACCTGAAATCACCTGCACAGCTACTGATGAGTCGGAGGCTCACCATGTAATGAGTCCTACCAGCTACTGCAAACCACCTGCAGCCACAAATCGCCAGTCAACATGCTGTTCACAAGAGGAGACAGGTATGTCAACAACGTCAGCAGGCGTACTATAACAGAACTGCCAAACCCCTGCCCCAGCTGCCCACAGGCACACCAATCCGTTTCCGGCAGGAGGATGGATCATGGAGACCTGCGACGGTGATGCACCCTGCACACACAGACAGGAGCTACCACATCCAAACCGGAGAGGGCCAAACCTACCGACGCAACCGTCGGCACCTCCGCGTAAGCCAGGAGAACATTAACACTCCCACCACACAGCAGACGTAGTAGAACATTAACACTCCCACCACACAGCAGACGGAGGAGAACATTAACACTCCCACCACACAACAGACGCAGGAGAACATTAACACTCCCACCACACAGCAGACGGCCTGTCAGCAAGAGCCTGCTGAACCTCCAGACAGAGACAATCAGCCTGGTCACACCACACGATCAGGTTGCACTACCAAACCAAGAAAAGTTCTTGAATTGTGAATGATTGTAAAGGGTGTAGGCGGATCGCTGCCCTAAAAAAAAAAAAAAAAAACTTACCTGTTGCTGCAATGTTTGCGAAAAGAGAGAGAGAGAAAAAAGTAATGTTCACACTTACCTGTTTACACTAACCTGTGTTGTTCTTGCAGCTACCTCTTGAAATGTGATGAATGATTATAGTTACCTTGTTGCACATACCCTGTGATGATCCTTGAAATATGATGAATGATTATAGTTACCTTGTTGTACCTACCTACACCTACTGGGATGAAAAGAATGTAGAAACAAAAAACAAAACACTTATATGTCATGTTGTGACATTAATTGAAATGAAATTTATTGAACTGCTGTAGCACTTACCTTTTAGTACCATGTGGATGTAATAGATGATATTTACAGTCCAGAGCTATATTTTATACTATTATAAAGCCTTGATGAGTTATTGTGTATTATCCGCCTAAAAACTATCATTCTACCCTTTCCCACTCTCTGACAGAATACTTTTAACCGTCATTACCAATTTGCAAATAATCTGACAGTTCATCACACAGTCAATCTATTGGTACCAACATTATCTACTACATACGTGTCTCTCGCCTCTTCCCTAATCACTTTTAACCGTCATTACCAATTTGCAAATAATCTGACAGTTCATCACACAGTCAATCTATTGGTACCAACATTATCTACTAGGCCTCTGCTTTCAAAAGAGGTCAAGCACTTGAATATAAGTCAAAGCATGTGGAAACAGGGCCATTGTTAGTAAGCGGTGTGCAATTTCGATCAAAAACTCAAAATGGATGGGTGGGTGGGGGGTAAGTGTAAAGATTAAGGACCCTATGACATTCTAAAGTGCATCGTCACTCGTCAAAAGTCTATTCAAATTTAGTAGGATGTCCAGTTCACATTGGGAGGGGTTCCAGTATCAAAAGTGGAGCGCACAATTTGCAAATAATCTGACAGTTCATCACACAGTCAATCTATTGGTACCAACATTATCTACTAGGCCTCTGCTTTCAAAAGAGGTCAAGCACTTGAATATAAGTCAAAGCATGTGGAAACAGGGCCATTGTTAGTAAGCGGTGTGCAATTTCGATCAAAACTCAAAATGGATGGGTGGGTGGGGGTAAGTGTAAAGATTAAGGACCCTATGACATTCTAAAGTGCATCGTCACTCGTCAAAAGTCTATTCAAATTTAGTAGGATGTCCAGTTCACATTGGGAGGGGTTCCAGTATCAAAAGTGGAGCGCATGGCGTAACAAGGTGTTCCTAGGTCTTTTAATCAGTCATATGGGTGTGTTTGGGGCATCAAACATCATTTTAAACCAATGAGAATGACATCTGTCATTCCCTTTAACGGCGCAAAGCACGATATGTCAAATAAATGCATCGGTATTTTGGCATTCAACGGCGCATTTGAAGGAGGCTGCTTGCGAGACCGTATGGAATAGTCATTCTTAAACCATGCTTTACTAAAACCTAGCATAGCCTTCACGCATTTGCACTCGTCTATTATTTGAACTCATTGAATTCATCACAAGTGAAACTAACTTCACCAAGGAGTCAATCAACGACAAGACAGTTATATGCAGTTACTTTCACTATTGACTGACAATGGGTTACCACCGAAAACATAGGCTGGAAAAAGCAACACTTACCCTAATATTGCTCAAATGACTGAATAAAACAACATTTATCCTGCAGAGGAGTTGCTTATATCTCGTGACAGTGCGTCTTCAGCTGTGCTCCATACGTGTCTCTCGCCTCTTCCTTAATCACTTTTAACCGTCATTACCAATTTGCAAATAATGCTGAATAACTACTCATCATGAGATGTACAGTATTTCATAATATCTTTATTCTAATTATGTTTCCCATTGTAATCGTGCAATTTGTAATGCTTTGCATGGACGTGCGCTGGTGTGCGTTCATGAATGATAGAAGGATGGTGCGTGCACCTGCCAATATGACTGTTGACATGCGCTCTTAAAATAGCATATAAACAAGTCGCCATTGACTTCTGACCAGGTTTAGGTGGTGTATGATAGCGATTTTTAGACAACGCGCCAGGCCCCTCCCTAGGTTGGTAATTGCCACACCCCTGGTCGCAATGTTTAAAAAATAAACATGCAAAATACCGAATTAAGCTTTGCGCGGGTGAATAACGAGCTTTACGGCATGCGCTGGAGCCCAAAATACAGCCCATAAACTATTTCTATGTAGTTTTCACTGTAGGCTTTGACTCATTGTCTTGCTGGAGAGTAAAATCTTCTCCCAAGTCATAGACACACACTGCCCTACAAAGGCAAAAGACCTTAACTCGCCAGAGTGTGAAACTGAGAAAAATGACTTTAAAGTTTTTTTGTTGTCCAGCCAATTGTATGATAGGTAGGACACTGAAAATTCGCCAAGTAATTGTCATAATGAATAAATGTATCTACATGAAAAAAAAATCAGCTCAAACTTGACCTTTGACCCTTATTTGGAAGTTACTGTATTCTGCCTTTGCATTATCTGCAAAACAATAATGGGTCATACAAAGGCAAAATACCTTAACTTCTAATTTATTGACCATTTGGACTTTTATCACTCTATAGAAACATTTATATGATAACAATGATAGCCTTAAGATAACATTTAGTGAGTTTTGTCTAGTAAGGCTTAATATTAGGCCTCCATCAACAGAATATTACAAAATACAAAATAATGAGAAGGCTACACTGGAACATTTTAAAACTTTATCGTTGTACTTTAATTTAAGTAAAATAACACTTTAAGAGCCAGAAAACCAAAACAGCCACAACATGATCCAAGCCAATGCCATTGGAAACGATGCAATTACAGGAATTTTGCTACTCATGGACACATAATAATTTACTGTCTGTGTCGTATGGGTGGTGGAGGAGTCACACATTGATTGGATTTCTTTCTTGACAAATTAAAGGGACATCGACTTAAGGACATGCTGTGTAGTTTTGTTCTCAGTATGGTAGTCAAATATTTTGCAACCAACACTGTCTAGCTTTAGCTAATAGCTTACTCATAGCGACACTTAAAATTGAATGACAACATCCCAACAACGTTGCACTTTGATAGATTTTAGGCTAGCTAGCCTGCACATAATTATATTGCTAATGGGCTTGCTGAAAACTTGTGATGGATTTAAACAATGGATTTGTCTTCTCAGTGGATGTTGTTTTCCATGGATTTTTTTTAAGGTAAGCTGCATCTAAGTTCTATCTGCTGGGTTAGTTTGTGTGCGACATGTTCTCCCTCGCCGGGAGGGACGGGGAGGTGTATCGTGAGGCCCCCAACCCACTCGCTTTGTTTTCTGCCAGTGAGTGGACTTGCAGATTGGCAGGCAGCTAGCCACCCTGTATGGCACGAGAAAACGTGTACTAGGCTTCTAGTTAAGTATCCAGGTTTTGAGACATTTATGGTGTCTTACAGTTGCCTGGCACAACATCTATTATGTAGGCTATTTGTGGATCAGGAACAGTTAACTAGCTAACTAGGCTACATCCTAGCTGAATTTCACAAAATCTGAAGTAGTTAATGCTAGATAGTAAAACAACCACTGCAAC
This sequence comes from Alosa alosa, assembly GCF_017589495.1. Taxonomy (NCBI): domain Eukaryota; kingdom Metazoa; phylum Chordata; class Actinopteri; order Clupeiformes; family Clupeidae; genus Alosa; species Alosa alosa. The sequence goes on from NC_063190.1 coordinate 1,576,528, forward strand.
ATTTTCTTTTCACTTTATTGAAGTGTGGCTGAAGTGCTTCAATTAGGCCTACATACAATACATAGGCATAAGACACTCTGCCTTTGTTTTACCCACCACCAATGTTAATATGGTTTGCTGTGCTGAAATGACGGTGCACTGTAACTTAATTCCAGCGTTCTATAGAGCCGCGAAACAAAGCTAAAGAACCACAACTGATGTTACGGGCTATGCCTTGGCTTACCCTCTGCTTTTTGAAGTTACGGCAAAAACAGCATCTTATTTTGATAAGAAAACAACAAAATTGACTCAAGATATTTGTCCACATGATAAAATTGATGCCCATTGTTCCAAAAATGACAAAAACAAATTTTTGATAAAATTGAAGTTACGGCCTTTTGCCTTTGCACGGCAGCACAGTAGGCGCTACAAACCGGATCAATGGTAAGATTTAAAGAATAAACTATGCTTTCATTCTGCTGTAGGCTATAAGGAAATAGATAGGCTATGTTAATAGATACCGATCTTAACTGTACATTTTGTTTTCACAGACTAACTTTGCCTCTTAATGAGGCCGTGACCTCCTCTTTGCTCGGAGCTGTCTGCAAGTCATTCAAGCAATTCGGTAAACTCCAGGTTGCTGTCCATAGAGGACAGGTTGGCTGCTCTGGAGTCGAAAAACTGTGCGGGAGAGACTAACTCTAAGAAGAGAAGACGGGTGCACAATCCCAAGCTTGCGGTAGGAATATGTTCGATGACTGCTAGCTAAGCTAAAAGTAGCCTAGCCTAAAACCAAAGCTAAGAGTAGCCTAGTAGCCTTGCAAAAGAACAAGTGAGCAGAACCAGTGTAAGTTGCTTTATTCAAGTGTATTTTTGAGTCGATCGAGAAGAAAGAGGGTAAGACTTTTTGGTGACTATTTTTCAGGTGCATTGATAGATGTGTCGTGTCCATACGCAGTGCATCGCACAGTATTGTTTGTCTATATTAATTCTTTTTTACAGCTGCTGGAATCGAGACAGAGTGTGCTTTGGAAGTCCGCCACTGTAGACGGCGTTGTTGGCTGGGTGTTTGGATGGATTGCACGATCGCCATCCTTTCGTAGCCTGAAGCTCTCTGAACTCTGTGCCACGCTGCAGTCCCGGTTAGAGGCGATTCCGAAGTACAGAGCCACGCACCATAGGCGTCTTCAAAACGGGCCTGCCTCAGAAAGAACCACCAGTTACTTACAGCCCCAAGGCAGCAAATAGCCAGTTCACGGAGTTGTAGCTTTTTGGCTGCTCGTGAGCTACCTATATGTTGTGTGGACAGATCCTCGCTTTGTACATAGTTGTGTGTCTGTGCTAATAAAGCTCTTTCTTTGCATAAACATGTTCCTGGCAAATGTTCCTTTCCTCTATAAATTCATTCATGTCCTTGATGGTAATAATAGTGTAGTAGCCTACATAGGATAACAATGACATAATATACATAATATAATACATTATTATTTTATTATTGGGGTTTTACATTTATTATGAGCCAGGGTGACCAATAGTGACAGATCTGCCAACCAATCACGAGTGATTTTTCTTGTGTTTCATTTTTGTTGTGGTTTCATCCAATACTGAGTAAGGATATTCAAGCCAGGCCTGGCCAGGTGCGGTTTCGCTGCATTCATATGCTAATTAGATCCATTAGCACTCTGCAAGCTCGCCACATACGTCATAGTACGGTTCTGACATTCGCAGGTTGCAAATTGTCATTAATTGCCGAAAATGAGGGAGATCTCCGGGCGTTTACGGGGACGAAAATCACACTTTTCACGCAGTGCAAGAGCAAAAGAAGGCGCGCAAACCACAAAGTCGCGCAGAAAATGGATAGAACTACGTCATGCTATCATTGTGGTTCAGCTGAGCACAAAGCTAACGTTAACTCCTGCCCTGATAAAGACTGTTAATGTAACTCGTGTGGGAAGGTTGGGCACTATTCACGTGTCTGTAAATCACCCCAAAAGCCTGTTAAGTGACTGTGGCTGAAATCTTTGTTTTAAGTGTTGAAAATTGTTGCACTGTTGACACAGCTAAACTCAAGTGCAATGTTACTATATCTGTACCAGACACTGAATAGACATGTACTGTTAGACTGTTAGTGGATACAGGGTCCAGTGTCTCTATACTGCCTCCAATAGCGCTTGAGTGCGAAGTGAAGCCAGTACAGCAAAAAACTTAGATGTCTACCTCTCTCAGTTCGTGATGCTGTCTCCCAGGAACTCAGGAACCTGGAGCAAAATAGAATAATTGAGAAAATTGATGCATCTGATTGGGTCTCTCCAATTGTAGTCACTAAAAAAAAGTCTGGTGATATACGCATGTGCGTTGATTTGAGAGAGCCAAACAAATCTGTAATCACTGATAGCCATCCATTGCCACTAATCAAGGACATACTGTCAGAACTGCATGGGGCTGTTATGTTCTCTGCCCTGGACCTCAAATCTGCTTACCATCAGCTGAAATTGCAGGAAGAGAGCAGAGGGCTCACTGCTTTCATTACACATGAAGGTCTGTATCAGTACTGCAGAGTATACCTATGGACTGTTCCAAAAGATGATGACACAAATTCTTAGTGGCCTAAAAGGGGTGCAGTGCTATCTTGATGATGTCATTATCTATGGAACTTCAGAAGCCACTCACGAGGCCAACTTGCGTGCCGTGCTGCACAGGATCAACAATGCAGGACTGAAACTGAATGTTGATAAATGTCAACTCCGTCAAACTGCTCTAACCTTTCTTGGCCAATAGATTGGTCCAGAAGGTCTGCTGCCGGATGATTCTCATGTTGCTGCCATTCTGAATGCTCCACCACCTACTGACCCTAGTACCCTTCCTACTTGTGAGCCTACGTGAATCAGCGGCAGTCATTCTTGTGTTCTCCTTTACAGCAACAAGACACTCCAACTGTAGCCTAAAAAGATTAGATTATCAATGATATGATAATACTGCTATGATGATAATACTGCTTTTATTGCACAACTGAGAAATGGGGGATTGGGCTATTAATCGGTTACAAGGGGCTGCAATCTATCCAAAACATCTACCAAGCCTTCTCTGGGTTTGTTGGGTGGGTATTGCAGACAAATAAAGCTGCTTCATCGACCATCCTCGTCTCTGTCATCAGTCAGAACTGACAAATACAACGCAAGTTATACTTACAAGAGAACGAGAAGCCGCTGTTCATACAGCGAACAGGCATTGAAGGAAGCACTGAATACTGTTGAGTTAGCATCTCAGAAGGCAGCGGCACGTAGGTCTGGGATACACCCAAAGACCCTAGGCGGCACTGGGCAAAGGGAGTGTTGCAGCCTGGGTCTAGCTGTTTGAGCGGGAAAGCTGTGTTTACACAGTCTTTTGAACAGTAGCTCACCAAACATATCCAGGACATGGAAAGAGCATTGTTTGGTCTCACTACCAGGGATGTTAGGATTAGAAAGCTGGCGTATGACCTAGCAGAGAAGTGCAATATCAAACATGTTTTTAACAGGGAGACCACACTAGGCAGCAAAGACTGGATGTCTGTTCATGAGGCGCCAATGCAGTCTCTCCATTTACACTCCACAGGTCATTAGTATATTACGGGCTGTAGGGTTTAACAGGCCGAAGGTTAACATGTTCTTTGATATTTATGAGGAACAGCTAGGGAACCTGAGGTAAGTAGACCCTACACGCTTGTGGAATATTGATGAGACTGGTGAACAGAATGTCCAGTGACCTCAGCAAATCATGGCTACCAAAGGGAAAAGGCAGGTAGCCAGGATTACAAGTGCAGAGAAATTATTTAATGTAACGGCAGTCTGTGCCATGGGTGCTGCAGGTCAGTTTGTCCCCCGTTTTTGTTTGCCTTTCCTGGAAAGCGATTGAATGACCGCCTCCTTTACGGTGCTCCATCTGGGTCAATTGGGGGAGTCTCGGATTACGGGTGGATAGACAGCTCCCTGTTTGTCCAGTGGCTGAGACACTTCTGTGACTCAGTAGGATGTTGTCCAGAGCGGCCACAGCTAGTTTTAGATCTAGTGACCAATCTGTTTGGTGGAGTGCTAGAACCCTTGACTAGCCTAAACATTATCTCAGATTAGTAGGCCTATGACCTAGTTAGTGGCCCTACATTCAGCGATGTAAGTTATGAACCCATTTTGATAAACTGTCCTAACATATTTTTGCTAGAACTAGTAGACTACCACACAGTTGCTGAACATATGCTATTTCAGGTTAGTTTGAAACAACATACAAGTTTAACCAAAGTCTTTAGTTGCCATCGGAGCTAGTTGGCTAGTTCAAACTTTTGCCAACTTAATAAAAGCTTAACTCGTGTCACACTGTTCGCCAACAGCAACATTATCTTATTTGTTTTCAAGTAGCAGGGAATTCAAGCCAAACCGTTGCAACTCTGCCATCAATCATTATGTTAAGCCCGCCTAACAACTCTATACACAATTTGATTGGCCTGATAGAAGTTTAATTTTTCGAGCTCACAAGCCAACGGAGAGTTGCTAGACTAGCCCTGACAGCAAATGTAATTTGTTGCCGCAAGGGTGCGTCTAGATTTCTAGGCTAGTAGAAATCTTGTTTCTTTTTACTAATTATTCGTGCAATCCCTCTGATATATTGTGTTTTTCTTTTTAAACTTAAAAAGGTATGTTTTTGAATGTAATTACTCGGACAAGTAAGGGATAACGGCTGCCAAGGTAACCTGTTATACGTGACCCATGGACAAGAAATGCAAAGCACTCCCCGTCACGCAGCGTCAATTTTCTTCCTCCCGAGATTTCTCCACGTTGCTTGATGTAGCCTAAAACATAATTTTATGAATACTTTATAATGCTGTATCAAACCTTTATGTGCCAGCGTGAAACATGCAAAAGGATGACAAGAGGTAGCCTATTTCCAGTGTACTTATTATACCCTTTTTGTCAGATTCATGCTGGTTGTAAATTTGTATTGAACCTTGAAAAAAAATGTTTTTTTTTTTTTTTTTTTAAACCTAAAACATAACATTTTAAGCCTGTGGTAGTGTGTTCACAGGGTTGTTAATTTGTTTTAGATTGTATTTTTGTTTTATGACATGTCATGTTGTGCTTGTAGACTATTGTAAATTTGCACCCACAAGCTTTGTTTTGCACTTCCCAGCCACCAAATAAGTCATGAATGTTACAAGCACAAATAAGTCAGTTGTACTTCATTGTTTTTGTCAGATTCATGGCATAGTTACCTAAAACATAACATTTTAAGCCTGTGGTAGTGTGTTCACAGGGTTGTTAATTTGTTTTAGGTTTTATGACATGTCTGGTTAGGGGAAAATTTACCCACAAGCTTTGGGACAAATAAACACTTTTGTTTTTATAATAGTAAACATAGGTGATCTGGTTAGGGGAAAGCTGGGACAGTTGAAACACTTTTTAATTAAACATAATTTACAAAGCGATCGTATCACACTGAAAGCTAATATTTTGTCACTAGCAACCAGGGGTGAAAGTAGTTTTTATTTCTTGGTGGTACTATGATATAGAGTTATAATGCGCGCGCCGAAAATTTCACTTAGCCTAATTATTTATTATTTATTTGTTTGTTTATTTACTGTATTATAGTCTACTTATCAAGCATTCACTAGGACTTCTTATAACTCTAGTATCACTATATATCTTTAACCCACCTGTATCTGTTTTTGATTATGAATAAATTGCAAACACTTAATTTCAACATTTATTTATTTATTTAGCCTAGTTACTCTGCTCGCTCCCACTTCCAATCGTTTTTTTTATATAGGCTACTGTATATCATGAAACACGTTCCTTTGAGTCATGCCTTTTTATTTGGGAGACTGCAACATACTGTAGCGTTTCACTATCATGAACTGATTTATTGTCACAAAGCACACAATGCAGCATATAACACAGCGGGCCGTGTCAGGCCCAGAACCGAAAGAGGCAGAACTTTCTCGAACAGTAGCCTATATTCTCCGGGGGTTGTTGCGTCTTCCTGAATGTCTGTTAAAGGAACCGTATGTAAGATTGTGGCCAAAACTGGTACTTGCAATCACTTTCAAATTACTGTAGAACGGTGTATCCCCTCCCCCTCCATCCTGACTGGCAGAGCTGGCAACCCGGATGCCGAAATACTACTGACTTTGTGATTAGTAGATAGGTGGAGGTGGCGCATCAGGCCAAAACACAACATGACAACATCAACATCAGTTGAGGGCTGCAACTTCACTTTTTAAATGACAATATCCTGGCCGTACTACTGTTGTCAGTGATATAAGTATTTGAAATGAACATGATTTCTTAATGTCTAATGACATATCAGGGCCATTTTATGATTAATTGAAATACATTTCTTACATACGGTTCCTTTAACAACTCACTGCCTTCATTATCGTGAAGTGTGTATGAAGCGGTTATTGAAATATCATGCACTTTGGATGATTCTGCCATTTTTATAGCTAGAACAGCAAATTTCCCATTTCTATAATGTATTGTGGAAAATGTTGTTTCACTAGGTTTTTTTGGCCACTGCACATCAAAATAAGTGCCTTTAACGACCCACAGCCCATCAGTCTCCATGGGAAAACTTGACCCCCTACCTGGTGGGCCCAAATATATTTTCGTCTTTCTAAAACTGCTTTTCCATGTCTCACCTCCATAAATTATTGTATAAACACAGATATTTGTGCATTTACTTAAAATACATGGAGTTACAGCCTGGTCGGGTTCATTTTTTAAACAATTTAAATATAGTTTTAGTTTCAGTTGACTATGCTTACATATCTCAAAGGCCATCGCCAGAGCCCGTTTTTGGAGAGCCATTCATTCTGGACTTATTCGTGAGCGTCCTCACGTGGAACCAGAACAGGAACTGCAACCAGTTCAGAAACCGGAAGTTTCCCGAGAGTGGCGGTTCTCAGAAATTCCCTGCCACCGCTGTTCACGATGACAACGCGGCGTTTGATTTGGTCCTCGCGGAACACCATACTAGGTACCTGCAAAAAGGACACGTCATTCTTGGAGCGCCCGGAACGCAGTGCAGACGGTGCAGACAGACTGGATTGATTGGCGGAGAACCAACTAATAAGGGAAGGCCTCCGATCTTGAGATGACATGATCTAGCCAATAACCTTACTCGTTACAATGGTCAAGGCGGGCCTTGAACGTTCATACAATTGGAACTTCAGTACTCGTTGGGTTGGGAAAAGTGCATGTTTGCGCCAGCACAGAAGTAAATGAGTGGCGTGCAGAAATCTGGTAAATATGCATGTGATTTTTAAAATGAGGATGTTTCATAGTGAATGTTATTCTAGGTTAGAAATATGAAAATCACTGTACGGTTGTTCAGATATTTAGCATACGTGTGCATGCCTCTTAACGCGACGCCAGCTAATGTCAGCGTTAGCTTGATACCTATCGTTTGAATATCCAGTACTGCCACTGTGCAGTTAATTGTGTTGTAAGAAAATATACATAACAGCTTTGCTAAAATGTGCATTAATATAGAGTTAGGGGAACTTCACACTTAATCATATCAATCCTACACTAGGTAATGTCCTTATGCTAAACTAGCTCTGACACTTCCTTGTTCCAAAAACAGCTCTAGTTAGTTGTGTAATTTCAGGTAACGTTAGGCGACTAGCTGCCTAACAGTTTGCCGAAAAGTTATACATTTTTGGCATGTGATATGCCTGTACATTTGTTCAGACATTGTACATTTAATGGCTAAGAGGAGTTTATGAAGCTGTGTCTGGTTTTGTAACGTCTGCACTTTTGCAAAGTTCAAGTCAAGACCAACTTCCGCAGTTTCCATGCAAGGAATGGAGATTGAATGTCATAAAATAGCTTCTTTTTTTTTTTTTTTTTTTTTTTTTTTTTTACTAAATAAGATACTTTCCCTCCGTGAATGTCTTCACCTCTCCACCTAGGAATTCCGAATTTGTCATTCCAGCCCTGTAAAAATGACGAAGTTGGGCTTCCTGCGGCTGTCCTATGAGAAACAGGACACACTCCTAAAGCTGCTCATCCTTTCTATGGCAGCAATCCTCTGTGAGTGTGCTTGTTACGAGCACTGGTTTGAGAAGTAATGTCACATAGAATTGCTCATGAGTAGAACTTGTGAACATGTTCTTTTTCCTTACAGCGTTCTCCACCAGACTTTTCTCTGTGCTGAGATTTGAGAGTGTTATCCATGAATTTGACCCGTAAGTTTTGCTTTGATTGGACTAAATCAAAATGTGGAATGTGTCAACACTGTGCAATCAAAACCATTGTGTGTATCACATCCTCAGATATTTTAACTACCGTACAACTCGATTTTTGACTGAAGAGGGATTCTATAAATTCCACAACTGGTTTGATGACCGTGCCTGGTATCCTCTTGGAAGAATTATAGGGGGCACCATCTACCCAGGTCTGATTTAACCCAATATTATAAATAATATAAAAAATATAATAAAATAATAATAAATGTGTTGTACACAAACTTGTGTATATGTAGGGGTGTCACAACCTCGGTTCTATGGTCCGTACATGCCACCTCGGAATATCAGGGACCGCCCTGTGATTACGTTGTTTTTCCACCGTGAGTGTTCATGTGCTTTGTCGTGCTTTGCCAACTTGAACTTCCACACTCTCTGCTCCAGTAGCATACATACACTTCCTCACTCTATCTCCCTCCTTCCCAGCTTCCCACACACACACACACACACACACACACACACGGAGCTCTCTTAAAGGAGCCGCAACACCATTTTACAACACCCCTCTCTCTGCCCCGCTCTCTCTCGCTCACTCAATGGACACGCGCGACTTGGCCAACGCAATCCAAATAAAACATTACAATCATGAAAGCAAGGACTCATAGAAGACGACTAGCTAAATTACTATTAAATCTGCTTAGCAACACTAGCATGCTGCACATATTTGTTTAAAACTCTTGGTTTCAAGTTGACTGATCATCTCAATACCAATGTTTCCCAAAAGTGCCTGTACCAAGGAGAACAAGTATTACCTTGAAACTTAAACACACATGGGGAAACTGAACAGTCCAATCAGTAGACTATGATAAGCTAGCCAACTATGCTACTATGCTACTTTGTTTACAATATTTCCAGGCTTCAACCACACAGCTGTGTTGTAATATAAATAGTAGGCCTATAGTGTGCCATACCTATAGGCTAATCTGCATAAAGTGCTGTCATAAATATCAGACATTCAGTATTCTCTCTTTTTATATCAGGATATAAAATAATACAGATATATTCTATTATATTGTAATCCTCTGGTGTTCTAAGGTAGGCTATTGAAACGTTATTTAAAAAATGCATTTTTGAAAATAGCTCTTTATTTGATTATCATAAGAATGTGTTTTCTATACAGATATATCGACATCGGTAAATATCGGTATCGGCCATAACAGCAAAATTAATATCGGTTATCGGTATCGGCCACAATTTTCACATCGGTGCATCACTAGCTAAATTAATAAATGTAAATGTTCATGCCTGTTCTGTGTAGTAGCTCATGGTAGGAACTAACTTAAAGGTGCTCTAGGCAATATTACGTGTTTTCTAAGCTAAAACATTTTTTTGTCACATACAGCAAACATCACCTCACCATCCGCTAGCTGTTTGTGCCCGACATTGTAAAAAAACGCAGTCTCTGGACAGCCCTGGCTCCAAAAACGGCAGCAAAACCAACTTGGTCCAGCGTGGACCATAAAAACATAAACTGTTCCAGCCAATCACAGACGAGATGCGCGTTTAGGAGAGTTTCAATTGCACGGGAGGCAGGGGGAGGGACTAGCGAGCTAGCTCTCTGTTTTGTTTGAACGTCAACAGAAGTGACGTTACCAAACATCGCTAAGGACACCTTTAAGCCAAGTTCATAATTTCAGAATAAAAGCCCTTGATATAAAGCCAGGTGGATACATTGTAGGTGTGTAGGTTTAAGTTGAGTTACTGTCACTCTAAGATTGTCTTGGTAGTGTCTAGGTCTAATTGAGTGAGGAACCCTTGGAGTTTTTACACCGTTAAAAGGCTACTGTGGATGCAATTGATAATGTTTTCTATGTAGTTAGTTAAAATAAAGGTTCATACTCTCCTTGAGACAAGCACTTTTGAGTCAACAACAATCCTTCAACAATTGTTAAAGGTTGTATCAGCGATAAAAAGGCCCAAACATAAATTCACATTCATCTAATCTTTCCTAAGGATCCGCTAGCTGCCCACCCCATAAGCAGGCTGACAAAAAAACGCGTCTCTGCAGGCAACCTAGGCTCTGAGATCTGCACACAAAAACAATTGCTAACAACAAGTGTTGCCAACCACTTAATGGCAAAATAAAGTGTTCCAACCAATAACCGATGAGATGCACGTTCAGGAGAGTTCCAATTGCACGAAGGGGGATGGGGAGGGAGTAGCAAGCTTTGTTTGTTTTGTTTGAACGTCAACAGAAGTGACGTTACCCCGCCATCGCTGATACAACCTTTAATGTTTTATTTTGTGCACACACAGGCACGCATGCACACACACAGGTGCGCGCACACACACATGCCACACACATACATACACAGGCACGCACAGGCATATACACACACACACACACACACGACAGTCACAAGTGAACACATACACACAGAGAAGCACACATACACAGAAGCAAGCACACACTCATTTACACACACACAAGTTGCAAGACTAGGGGGATGGAGTAGGAGACAAATTGACAAGCGTGATTTATTTTTGCGGAGAGAACGTGCAGGACTGGGCAGCGGTTATATTTTGTACCACTCTGAGGTACATCTAGTGAAAAAACAAGATTTAGAATCGAATTGTGATCTTAAAATCTAAAATTAAATCGAATCAAGCACTTGGAGAATTGTGACACCCCTAAGAATATGCTAATGAAGCTTGACTTGTCCAGAGTAAGGTCAATTGTAGTGTTGTAGAAATTGTAGTGTTAATATGTGTAATTGTTCTTTTCAAACATGCTCATGCCTGAGTGAATCTAACTCTTGTTTAATTTTCCTAGGCTTGATGATCACCTCTGCGGCACTTTACCATGTGCTACATTTCTTCCATGTCACCATTGACATTCGCAACGTCTGTGTCTTTCTGGCACCTCTCTTTTCATCCTTCACAGCCCTTGTTACATACCACCTTACAAAGGAGCTCAAGGTTTGATTTGTCATAGTGTCATCTTTATTACTGCATGTGTTCTAAGCAATTAAGTGATTTGTTTCTCTTAAAAGTGCCAGGGTAATATGTTACACGTCTCATTTTTGGTATCAATGGTATTAGGATGCGGGAGCTGGACTTCTTGCTGCTGCTATGATTGCAGTGGTGCCTGGATACATCTCTCGATCTGTTGCTGGCTCATATGATAATGAAGGTAAACAGATTTCTTCATATTATCAGTTAAGAAAAACTACGTTTTAGATGTAGCTGGTTATAATGAGGTTGTATTTGTTCTTTTTGTAGGTATTGCTATATTCTGTATGTTGTTGACATACTATATGTGGATCAAAGCAGTGAAAACTGGATCTATTTACTGGTCTTCAATGTGTGCACTTGCTTACTTTTACATGGTAAGTTGTGTAGTTGTAAATAAGTGTCTTATTTGTTGATTGCTCCTATGAATTGATCAACCAATTGACGGACCTAAACTCTCAGTTGTATTTTTCACTTTTGTAAACTTTCCCCATAGACTTTGCATTAGCACTATGACATCACAATGGACTAACTAGAAAATGTAATTTCGAGGAAATTACCAGTGCATGAAAATATAAACATACTGTATATTAACATAAAATGCAAAACAAACTTTTATTCGGAAACAGTTGGCAGGAGTCATAGTTGATAACAACTGACAGTTGAAATGTCTAAACAGTTAAATAGTTGAGTAGTTTAAATAGTTAAATTATTTAATAGTGAATTATTGTAGTGAGGACATTTATTTTGAAACAGTTGTGGGCAGAGGAAATAGGAACCGAATCTGTAGTCTTAAGAGAGCCAGATTGTATGCTTAAAGCCTGAGACAGAGTATATAGTTTCAAAGTTGAATTTAGATAGTGTAATGGATGTTGATAGACAGAAAGTTGAATGGATGTTGATAGGCAGATTGTTTAATGGGTGGATGAGTGAATGGTTTGAAGGGGATGAATGGATAGAAAGTTGGATGGAATGTGCCTTATATCCTTGTAGAATGGAGAGACACAGAGAGAGTTGGCCTAGTTAAGCAGAAAGCAGTTGATACAGGTGCAATCAGTTTAACTGGCCCTTTGATGGGTCCTAGTAGTGAGCAGCTGGAAGTTGATACAGGTGCAAATCAAGTTAATTTGCCCATTGTGATGTCATCAGCCCATGTTAAGGCTATGGGGAAAAATAAGCTTGTTTTTTATTAATATCTCAAAGTATAACGTTTACAAAAGTGAAAAATACATTCCCCACGTGTCCTTTTCAAGACCTACGAAGTTTCTACGTTAAACGGTTAAAGCTGAATTAGATGCAGAAATTTGGTGGGAAGAATAACTAGAAAACGCAATTCCAGGGAATTACCAGTGCATGAAAATGCAAAACATATGGTGTGAAATATCTTGTTAAAACAGATGATGTGCTAATTGGCAACCAACAGGATGAAGTTTAATATAGTTGAAATGACTGAACTAGGTAGATGAGGTTTAATATAGTTGGAATGACTGAACAGATAGGTGGATAGCTTAAAAGGTTAAATTATTTGCTAGGTAGATGAGGTTTAATATAGTTGGAATGACTGAACAGTTAAATAGGTGGATAGTGTAAAAGGTTAAATTATTTGCTAGGTAGATGAGGTTTAATAGTTGGAATGACTGAACTAGGTAGATGAGGTTTAATATAGCCTGGCCATCTGGCCTAGGATTCTAATTGCTTAACGGCAGTCTTAATAGAGCCATATTGTATGCTTTAAGCCTGAGACCGAGTATATAGTTTAAAAAATGTAGATAGTGTAATGGATGTTGATAGACAGAAAGTTGAATGGATGTTGATAGGCAGATTGTTTAATGGATAGTTTAATGGGTGGATGAGTGAATGGTTTGAAGAGGATGAATGGATAGAAAGTTGGATGAAATGTGCCTTATATCCTTGTAGAATGGAGACACAGAGAGAGTTGGCCTAGTTCAAAAGAAAGCAGTTGATACAGATGCAATCAGTTGAACTGATTCTTTGATGGGGCCTAGATTAGGGCTTTGACTTCATTATTCGAATATAATTCGATTATTTTAAAAATTAAAGATATTCGAACGAATTTTAGGGATCTCTTAATATTCTAACCTGTAGCCTATGGAAATATTTTTTTGTAAATGTATTTGGTTGTAGCCTAAACGTTGTTTTCAATTCAGATTCCGAGGTTTTTTTCACGCCTTCTGAAGTGAAATTGCGAGCTCATTAGCAAGGCTATTATTGGCCATCTGGGCTCCTGTAGGTTAGCATCCTGGCTGGTTCGCGGTTAGTGAGCAGCTCCCACATAGACATTTTTATTTTAAACTTAACCTTCCTCTGATTTTAATCACCTTAGTTATCAATCAAAACAAACAGGGAAAAGAAATGGCAACACAATCATTAAAAACACTCAAATAAATAAATGTGCAGATAAGTCTGAATGAAAAGCAGCACTGGTTGAAGCCTGGAAATATTGTAAACAAAGTAACGTTAGCTTAATTTGCTAGTTTATCATAGTCTATGGTTAGACTGTTCAGTTTCCCCACGTGTGTTTAAGTTCCAATTGAATACTTTTTCTCCTTGGGACAGGCCCGTTTGAGTCTTGGAAAATACTTTCCATTTGCATTGGGATTGAGATGATTAGAATTTAGCAGTCAATTTGAATGCAGTAGTTTTGAACAAATTTGTGCAGCGTGCTAATGATGCTAACCGGATTTAATAGCAATTTAGCCAGTCATCTTGCACGATTAATGTTTGGATTACATGTGCATGCTGAGGAGGGATGCGCCTGTTGAGAGGGAGAGAGAGAGAGTGCACGGGGCAAGGAGAGTCTGTGTTGAGGTAACGTTAGGCCTACTTCTACCGCCTACTCTGGTAGAGTTTGACACACTACAGTGCAAGATATATTTAGCCTATTTTATTTATGGACAACATAAGGCAGGAGGTGTGTGTTGCTTTTAATTATGAATGTTCTATCGAACGTATTTTTTATTGATATCAATTACATGTGCTATACATATCGCTATCGTTGGATCGCCCAGCCCTATGCTCAATAATAACAATTTTGACACACGCATTTACTCAGCCTTTCGTGCACGTAGTCTATTGACATTGACTGATACACTGCCCTCTGGTGGACAGAACTAATAGAACTTATGTTTGATACCAATATCGGTCTTACGGAAGACATTTAATGGTTAAAAAAATAATACTTATTCGAATATATTCAAATTTTAATATTAATAAACAAACAAACTTCGAATATGATTTTTTGGGCAAAAGTCAAAGCCCTAGCCTAGATGAGCAGCTGGAAGTTGATACAGGTGCAAATCAAGTTAATTAGTCCATTGTGATGTCATCAGCCTTATGTTAAGTTAATAAGAACTAGAAAACGCAATTCCAGGGAATTACCAGTGCATGAAAATGCAAAACATATGGTGTGAAATATCTTGTTAAAACAGAAGATGTGCTAATTGGCAACCAACATGATGAGGTTTAATATAGTTGGAATGACTGAACTAGGTAGATGAGGTTTAATATAGTTGGAATGACTGAACAGTTAAATAGGTGGATAGTTTAAAAGGTTAAATTATTTGCTAGGTAGACAAAGTTTAATATAGTTGGAATGACTGAACTAGGTAGATGAGGTTTAATATAGCCTGGCCACCTGGCCTAGGATTCTAATTGCTTAACGGCAGTCTTAATAGAGCCATATTGTATTCTTAAAGCCTGAGACGGAGTATATAGTTTAAAAAATGTAGATGGTGTAATGGATGTTGATAGACAGAAAGTTGAATGGATGTTGATAGGCAGATTGTTTAATGGATGTTGATGGATAGTTTAATGGGTGGATGAGTGAATGGTTTGAAGAGGATGAATGGATAGAAAGTTGGAGGAAATGTGACTTATATCCTTGCAGAATGGAGAGACACAGAGAGAGTTGGCCTAGTTCAAAAGAAAGCAGTTGATACAGGTGCAATCAGTTGAACTGATTCTTTGATGGGGCCTAGATGAGCAGCTGGAAGTTAATACAGGTGCAAATCAAGTTAATTAGTCCATTGTGATGTCATCAGCCTAATGTTAAGTCTATGGGGAAATTTTGAGTAGTTTTTAATAAATAGTTTAAAAAGTATAAAAGTTACAAAGATGAAAAATACAAAGCCCAGATGTCCTAAGTAAGACCTACGTAACATAGTTTGAATGAAGTTTCTACGTTAAACGGTTGAAGCTGCATTAATTGCGTTAGAAGAAGAAGAAGAAGAAGCCTAGGAAGAACAGTACAGTTTCATGCACTATAATAATAATAATAAGAAGAAGACTTCGGATAAGTGCATTTTCATGCACTGTAATTAACTTGATTTGCACCTGTATCAACTTCCAGCTGCTCACTATTAGGACCCATCAAAGGGCCAGTTAAACTGATTGCACCTGTATCAACTGCTTTCTGCTTAACTAGGCCAACTCTCTCTGTGTCTCTCCATTCTACAAGGATATAAGGCCAACCATTTTTCTTTGGCTCTTGCTGTACAGGAATATGTACTTGATGAAAAGACGACAGATTAGAAGTTGGAGCAGCTGTTCAGTGTTCAACACCAGATTCTGCATTGCCAAACTTGAAATAATAAGAAACTACTGACAACGGCAATGTCAATGGAGAAAAAGTGAACACAATATGTATTTATCATTTGGTCAACGCTCCCTGATCCCTTCAGAGACTTGGTTCCCCAGTAGCAATGGATATTAGGGAAGGAAGTGAAGCCCCATGTCAATGATCAATCCTAGAAAACTGTGAGTGTCTTCTGGGGTCTCTTCGTCCCATGCCCCTGCACTGTGTGTTTGCATACTACGGCCTACTAAGCACAACCTCCCACCCGTCGGTTGATAAAACCACATATGCCTGGGACAACAACATATACAAAACAACATAACAAGTCTATTTCAGTGTTTTAGTGGCAGTCTACACCACCCTATGCACGCCACCTAAATCTATACCTTCTTCCTCCATCCTCACATGGTCTTCAACATTGTGAGCGCAAGCTCATCAGCAGTCAGCTACCTCTTCAGGCCTGCAACGAGGTCTGTGTAGGTCTTTTCATCCTCCATCTGAAACAAGTAAAATCATACAAATGTAATACATTTATTAATTTACAAAATAAAATCAAAACTACGATGTATGTGTGTGTGCACATACATACACCAGAAGAGGTAGCCTTGAAACTATTGAAGCATTCTGAGTAACTCAAAAATATTCAGAAGCATGAAAAGTCATTTTATTACACATGGGTTTAGCTGCCCTAAATCTGATTGCCTGGCTGGCATCAAGATAAAGACAGATTACATTTCACCTAGTAACTAACTGCTGAAAATGCAATAATGACATTTCTGACATAATATGTGATTTCACATCATGTTTTCTATAACTACATATTGAGAGGACTAGAAAAGCTATCAAGTCATGTCATTTTAGAAAATGTTGAGACGAGCATGTCTGATGTTTGTCATTTATAAGTTAGCAAGCTAAATCAGTTCACTACAAACTGCCTAGCGAGGTAACAACTCGAGGACAGGCAATGTAGTAATTAGCACTACATTTCTGACAGAATATGTGATTTCACATCTTGTTTTCTACAACTACATATTGAGAGGAGAACAAATATCACTCAACTTATTTCATGTAGAGAACCGATGCAAACAAACGCAGCGCCCATTGATTTATCCAGCTTTGATGTGCTAACGTTATACTGACTTGCCAATAATGCTTACCTAACAAGCAAATTGGTACTAGAAAACAAACTTACAGGTTATATACTAACAGGTTTTTAAATGAAATTGTCAAATGAAAATAACTGACATCAAAAGCAAACGAGAGTACTGCAAGCAGTTCAGAGTAATGCAGCTAGCTAAAAGTTACATGACGATGCACAAATTAAGATTAACCATAACTACAACCAATGTAAAAACATATTACCTCAGTTTATCCAGCTGTGTGGTTTCCAGTCCAGGTAAACTCCAACAAAGTGCAGGTGGCATCTGGCTGTCCATATCAATATATACGACTGAAGTGAAAAGTTTTTTTTTCACGACAGATCTTCAAGTATCCAAAACATTTCGCGCCATAAATCCCTTAACCAATCATATCAAATTGAAGCTTATGTTGTCAGCATTACAGGGAAGATTTCAGAAATAAAATCAGTCATTGGACAGCTGAGATATTAAATGATTGGTCATCGTTAAAATTTTAACGAAATTAGAACAGTCGGGCTTGTAAGGGTTAAACCTCATCTACCTAGCAACCAATATAGTTTGTTTTTACTCTGTATGATATTTTACATCATATTTTTGCATTTTAATGCACTGTATTTCCTTCAGGAAATGCTTTTCTAGTTACAGTGCATGAAAATGCACTGTACTGTTCTTCCTAGGCTTCTTCTTCTAACGCGTTTAATGCAGCTTCAACCGTTTAACGTAGAAACTTAATTCAAACTATGTTACGTAGGTCTTACTTAGGACAAGAGTGCTATGTATTTTTCATCTTTGTAAATTTTATACTTTTTAAACTATTAATTAAAAACTATCAAATTTCCCCATTGACTTAACATTGCCCTTTATGACATCACAGCAATTAGAATCTTCAGCCAGGTGGCCAGGCCCAGCTCTGGCCAGGCCACCTGGATCAACTGTCAGTTTCTCAGGCTTTAAGCATACAAACTGGCTCTATTAAGACTACACACCCTGTTCAACTACTTCCTCTGCCAAAAACTGTTTCAAAATAAAAGTCCTCACTACAATATTTCACTGTTAAACAATTTAACCCTTTAAACTACTGAACTTTTTAACTGTTCAGCCATTGTAACTGTTACTTGTCATCAACTATGACTCCTACCCACTGTAGTTAGTTAGTATGGTTAGCATGTTAGCATTGCTAGCATTTTTAGCAAAACTGTTAACAATGATTAGCTAAGTTAGCTAAGTAACATGGTTAGCATGCTAGTTAGCATAACTGTTAAAAATGATTAGCTAAGTTAACTAAGTCACATGGTTGGCATAGTTAGCATGTTAGCATGCTAGTTATCATTTTTAGTAGTTATGTTAACTATGTTAAGCTAGGTTAGCTAAGTCGCCATGTTAGCATTCTTAGCATAGTTAGCATGTTTAGCAAATCTGCTAGAAAATGTTAGCTAAGTTAACTAAGAAGCATGGTTAACATGTTAGCATTGCTAGCACTGCTATAAAACATTAGCTAAGTAACATGGTTAGCATAGTTAAAAATCTTAGCATAACTGCTAGCAAACATTAGAGCCATTCCAACTTTCAGTTATCGTCAAATATCTACCTATACACAGCCATTAAACTATTTGCATATCAACATTCATTAAACTTCCAGTCTGTCAACAACTTTTAAACTATTTACCTTCAACTTTTAAACGGTCTACTTTTAAACTATCTATTAAACTAGCTATCTATCAACAACTTTTAAACAATCTACTGTCTATCAACAACTTTTAAACTATCAATTTTTATGAAGCTATGCAACCACCATGTCTATCCTAGCATCACCGTAGTAACCATCATTGTATTATCTGTTTTAACTATACATGATATTTTACATCACAACTTTAGCATTTTCATGCACTGGTAATTCCTTGGAATTGCATTTCTAGTTACAGTGCATGAAATTCTTCTTCTTCTTCTTCTGCTTTTATGACATCACAGCAATTAGAATCTTCTGCCAGGTGGCCAGGCCACCTAGATCAACTGTCAGTTTCACAGGCTTTAAGCATACAGTCTCATTCTATTAAGACTACACATTCTGTTCAACTGTTTCCTCTGTCCACAACTGTTTCAAGATAAAAGTCCTCGCTACAATAATTCCCTATTAAATAATTTAACCATTTTAACTATCCACCTATTTAACTGTTCAATCATTCCAACTATATTAAACCTCATCTACCTAGTTCGGTCATTCCAACTATATTAAACCATATCTACCTAGCAAATAATTTAACCTTTTAAACTATCCACCTATTTAACTGTTCAGTCATTCCAACTATATTAAACCACCTCATGTTGGTTGCCAATTAGCACATCATTTGTTTTAACAATATATTTCACACCATATGTTTTGCATTTTCATGCACTGGTAATTTCCCGAAATTACATTTTTTAGTTGTTGTTGTTGTTGTTGATTATTATTATTATTATTATTATTATTATTATTATTATTATTATTATTATTATTATTATTAAAACAAAACCATAAAAAATCTCTGTCAGTTTCATGCAGTTTTCAACAGCTATCAGGAATGTGCTTTGATTTAAGCTTTTAAAGCTGTTGGGCAAAAAAACCTTTAGTATTGCCGGCCATAAATCAATTTATAAAGACAATGTCATTTTTAAAGGAATGTTATTAACCGTTCTTCTATAACATTCTAACCAGTTACCATTTAGAGGAGAGGCCCTGGAACAGGAACAGAAAAATAATGTTTTTGCTTAGAATGAACCAAAATTAAAATCATTCTGTTTTCAGCCCCTGTTGACCTCATTTAATTGTAAAATAACTATTTTCACCTTTTTCAATTTTAGGTCTCATCCTGGGGTGGATATGTTTTTCTGATTAATCTCATACCCCTTCATGTGCTGGTGCTGATGCTCACAGGACGCTTTTCCCATCGCATTTATGTGTCCTATTGCACTGTCTATTGTCTTGGTACCATCCTATCCATGCAGATCTCCTTTGTGGGATTTCAGGTAGGTTTACTGGTGGATATATTGTTTTACTCTTGATCTGACAAGTAAATGTGAAAAACAAGACTGACTAGAAATATAAAGATCAAAGGGACATCACTTGATTAGTTGATGCAGGTACATGGTTTATTCATTGTTTTCTTAATGCCATGCCCAACATTCAGACACATTTAGACTGAAGATGCACCTATATGAAACGATAACCGATATTTATTAGTTTGTTGTGGCCGATACCGATAAGATGACTGATAATATTACTCTTGGAAAAATAACTTGTGAAAAGTGAATTTGGGGCAGCATTTAATAAGCATAATTTAATTGGAGTAATTTTATCTACCACTAATGATGGACAGAACTCCTAATAGTACAGCAGTCAACAAAATAGCTGTAGCCTAGGCCTATGTGTGGCTCCTTTAAGTGAACCTGACGTCATTGAATTGCGAGTGAGTGGCCAGTGACAGTGTATAAATCGTTTTCACGTGGAGTAAACGTTCAACGCAGATAAACGGCTAAGCTGGGAAAAAGCTATAGTGACCAAATCAGAGTTCGTAAGGGGAAACTTGTGTTTAGTTTCAACTGCGGGTAACTGACTAAAGCTGCAACTCTCGGCCTGTATCGGCCTCGGCTTGTGTCCGTCTACTCTGTTGCGCACAACCTGTTGCAGCAGAAATAAAAGAGGTTAGCCCCAAAGGTTTTAATTACTTATAATGATGACGACCTGTCTGGAACTGAAGCAGGAATGGTTAGCATATTTCTCGGTAATAATACAAAACCCAATCGAACGAAATGTAAATATAAAACTAAAATACAACTTAGTCTACTTATCTACTCGTCCCACTGAAGAGTTTGTTTATTTGTTTCCCTGACTAGCGCAGAAGTGCAAACAAACCAGCACAAGAGGGCTCTAGATAGGCTGAGCGCCGCTTTGCTTAGGTTAAACAGAGGATCATTCACGAGGATTTTGGCCTGCACAGATTCAACGCAGATACACAGATCTTGTTATTGGTCAAATACATCCACACTGCTGACATAATTTTGAGAAAGTATAGCCAACCAAGCTCAAGTAGGTCAGTGTAGCCAGGTGGGCCTTACATACGCCTAGTTGAGAAATTTGGGCTTTAAAAAAAATATCGGCGCAAATTATGGGCCGGAATTCTGTTATCGGAACGATGATAATATTTTAATTTTTTCACTTATTGGCCAATAATATATCGGCCGCAGATATATCGTGCATCAGGCACGATACCCCTGCACTCTCAATCCTTCAGTAGTAGTAATTTATTTATTTTTGTTAATGGTTTTATTCATGTTTCAACAATGCAAACACGCAACAGCAATGCTTTAAAAACAAACAAAAAAAACACAATGAAATAAAATTTTACATCATACACGTGGCTTAGATAGGTACAAAAACAACTGTTTCACTAAGGCTGTGTTTAGACGATATCGATCTGAAGAGAAAACACAAAAGTGGCATTGCGATCTTATTCCGCGTTTAGACGAGCGTTTATGGGGGGAAATCGGTGTGCATACGGTGACACAAAAGTGTGTGAAATTCAATGTAGTATGCAAGACGGGTGGCTAGGTGGCAGTGTAAACACGTACACGACGAAAGCCACTGTGAGCAGCTCGGAGCAGACTTTTGCGTTTTTACCCTTTAGACGGGAATGTGACGGAACGTTTTTAAGATTTCCACTCTCAAAAAGTTTTCACCCGTGAGCATTGTCATGTAAACAGGGCCTAAGTATGAAAGCTTCAGCAGCTGACCAGTTACTGATTGTTCGAGATGTAGTTTTATGAAATTTGGCTGTAACCAAAATTTAAAATATCCAAAAGGTAGGAATGCCAGACAGATGGCAAGTGAATATTTAGTTCAAGCTGACCTTTCAAAATGGCCTTTTTTGAGGCAGTCAATGTCACTAATATGACATTTTTATATACTAACTATTCTATTCTGTTGTAATTAACAATTTTGGGCTTGTGTACCACTATGGATCATACTCGTCCCTTTTAGATGACTTCTTGTAACATTACGGACAATCTTTAAGACCACAAAACTTCTACATATGTTTAAAGCCTGCTAGAGCACTTGACTAGAGGTCGGAATGTAATTGGATGATATATTTTCTAAAATCCAGCGATAACACAATGCGTGCCAACTTGCAGGACTCGACAGTAACGGTTGCCCAGTTGCCCCAGGCAACCAATTTTTGACAATTGGCAACCACTTCATTACTTCTGGTTGCCCCTGTGGCAAACACACAATTTCCCCACATGTCGTCCTGTAGTCTGATTTATTTTTTCATTTTTGGTATAATCGATACTTTTAAGAATGAATGTGTTCTTTTGAAGTAACATGCGTGTTAGGCCCTAGAGCCTCCCGTAGCCTGTGGCTGTGCGTCTTCTCTCCTCACACACATGTATGCGCAGCTGTCATGCCATAAACAGAGAAACATGGCTGCTAGTTTAAGTGATGTAACACATAATAATAGGCTAATATCAAGTTGAATTGCTCACTTGCATCTCTCAACTTTGCGTTGCTAACCTACCTAGGCTGTGGGATTTAGGTAATTTAGGCCTACTATTGGGTTAAACGTCATTTAGAAATATGCTACGCAACCTTGGCAAACTTTTATATCTGAGGAGAGCTTCTTGCTAATTATCCCGCTAGCTCAGGTAATGTCTGTCATTTGTGTAGTGGTCACTAAAATCATTAATGAACATAGCAAAACACTTATCTCTTCTATGATCCCAGAAAGATTTTTTTCGACTTGTTTATTTTTTGAACATTTATTTTATCTAATAAGATAGAAAACATAATGAATTGCATCCACATATCCGTACGCACTATACGCAACTATTATTCATAGCCTAACACACAACCAATGTGCACTCAATCAGCCCTACACATCACATTAAACATAAATATATACTGATAGTATGTATCTATGGAATTAAAATAGCCCCACATCACATACCCTTCACCATACCTAGAGATTGGCATGGTGTTATTTCAGTTAGCCTATTAGCTGGTTTGATGCTTGATAGACGAGCGTTTATGGGGGGAAATCTGTGCATACGGTGACACAAAAGTGTGTGAAATTCAATGTAGTATGTACGGCAGGTGGCTGGGTGGTAGTGTAAACACGTACACAACGAACTAGCTAATAGGCTAACTGAAATAAAACCATGCCAATCTCTAGGTATGGTGAAGGGTATGTGATGTGGGGCTATTTTAATTCCAAAGGCCAAGGGAACTTTATCAGGACGCATAGTATCCTGGATCCATGAAATAACTGGCCTTAAAAATTAAAAATCTGCCTGCCTCTATTGGAATTTAACATAGGGGTACCAATACTTATGACCCCTGTATTTTAAGGAAGAACATTTATTTATTTATGATATGATTTATGATGATGATTATTCATTCACAAAGAAAATTGGTGTACTTAAAGGTTGGATATTTCCTCATTTCTTTTACTTAAGGTATTAAGATCAATTTCCAAAAGATGATTTTATATTCCTCTTTTTAGTCAACTTTAATTAGTTAATTACTTTCACTATTGACAATATAGTTAATATAGTTAATTACTTTAACTATTGGCTGACTAAGGGTTAACATCGAAAACATAGCCTGAAAAAGCAACACTTACACTAATAATGTTTGAATGACTGAATAAAAAAAACCTAAGGACATTTATCCTGCAGAAGAGTTGCTGCTTATTCTGCAGCTCAGAGCTGTTTTTAAAGTTGAGAAATATTCAACTTCTAGCAGAGAAACGCCATACGTCACGCTGTTTTTTTACAGCTGACCAATCACAAGAGTATTACCGAGACCTGTGGTTTCCCATGACAACAACTAAAAAAATGGAGAAGGTGACAAAACAGCGGTCGTGAGACCTCGTTGTTTTAGTGTCTGAGCATAGGGAATTGTTTGACATGACTTCACAACTTTACCATAACATACCAAAAGCAATTGCTACCGCCAACGCCAATTTTCTCTTCCGCAACATTTTGTATCCACACATAACGTTGGTCACTTTGTCTATTGCAAAAAAGATGCTTCCCGCTGCTATTTGGAACAAACACGATAATGTACCCTAAGATAGGAATACGCTTTGCGTCGGGCTAACAATACACTTTGCATTGAGTTACGCCAAGATAGAGCCCAATGTCAGGCTTACCACCTATTGAGATATTTTGCATTCCACACTGTTTGAGTAATTGTTTTTATTTTCTCTTCAAAAATTCCATTACAGCCAGTGCAGTCATCAGAGCATATGGCAGCTTTCGGTGTATTTGGCTTATGCCAGATTCATGCTTTTGTTGATTACCTGAGGAGCAAGCTGAATGCCCAGCAGTTTGAGATTCTGTTCAAGAGTGTCATATCATTGGTTGGCATTGTTCTACTGTCTGTTGGTGCTGTGCTCATGTTGACTGGTAAGGATGTTCTCATTTGACCATTTACTTTGTAAATGTTCTTATTAATGTTAATGGCTGACATGGGTTATTTGGGTCATTCCACCTCATATCAATTATCAAGCCTTTGTCATCTCAGATGTAAAACATTTTTTGCAATGTGCAATTTATCCACCTGAGACAAATGGCATATTAAAGGATGCTGATAAAAAGTCATGATTACTGCACACATATGCCTTAGTAGTAAAATACTACTTTTAAATGTGCAGGTTTATTACAAAATGCAATGTCACATATGTCATGAGTTAAGAGACATCACACAAAAATCAATGTCATTGTGGAATACTGTGTCTACATTGATGGATGGATTTTTTTACTTAAAACTGTCTGTCTGATTTTTTTCTGAATGCACTGTAGCTAGATGATTCGTTCAGCTTCTGAAGAGACTGAATTAAAAAAACTTTTTTGGGGCAACATTATTAACTGTTCCATTAATGCATTCGACTAGTCTATTTACCCTTAAGTTTATCCATAGGTAAAATCTCTCCATGGACTGGGCGTTTCTATTCCCTTTTGGACCCATCATATGCCAAGAACAACATCCCAATCATTGCCTCTGTCTCAGAGCACCAGCCAACAACATGGTCCTCTTACTACTTTGACCTACAGCTGCTTGTCTTCATGTTTCCAGGTAAATAGAGACCTGAAAGAGGAACATGTTCCTGCATACAATTAAAAAGTTAGGAAAGAATCCATTAAGATGCTTTCTGCAAGTGTGATGGTCATCACTCCATTTCCTCTAATCTTTGAATTCATGCAGTGAAAGGAGGGGATCCCTGGAGCACACAGATGTCGAAGTTGCTTATTTTTCATTGAACGGTGTGAACAGTGCAGCACATGACTTGTTAAGGCTGCACCGTTCACAAATAAAAGACAAGCAACTTTTGTGTGCTCTGGTGACCCCCCTTTTACAGTAATTAACATGTGTTTGGTTAGCATTGAGTAATTAACATGTGTTTGGTTAGCATTGGTTAGGCTAAGCTTGTCACTGCTAACTGTAACTTTTCAGCCCATGCATATGGAATTAGGCTTGAAAATGCACCAGATGAATAAACAATGATCCTAAACAAAATGGCAGAAGCAAAAAAATACAGCCATTTTAGGTTAAGCAGATTGTGTAGTCTATGTTGTGGTGTTTCTTGAGTTGCCAATCTGACACGAGCACTGATCAATCGCTGGCTTCATTAACAAGGCAGTCATATTTGGGGCAGCATTGTAGCCATTGTCACCATTGGGCCTTATTTGCCACTTCTGTTCGTTTTAACTGCAGAGCAGTCAGTACCTGAATTTAGGAAATAACATTTTAGGATAATTTAGAATAATGACAGAGACTGTCTGTGTGTGTAGACAACACACCCCTGTATGCACTGTACCTTTTATCATGTACATTTTTCTATCAACAGTGGGTCTATATTACTGCTTCAACAACTTGTCAGATGCCAGAATTTTCATCATTATGTATGGAGTTACAAGCATGTACTTCTCTGCTGTTATGGTAATTTCTTCATGAAATATTTTGGTACACTTTAGTTATAGGTAGTTTCACGCTCCGGGTCAGTGTCTCACATTGAAATAGCCCCAGGGCTCCAGACTAACTTTTTGCACTGGTGCGCCTAACTTTTTTTCTTAGGTGCACCAGCACAAAAGTTAGGTGCACCCAAATTTTCAACCACATCGCATTTAACACCGCAGCAGGTTCACTTTTTTTCCTTAATTACTGTCCTATATAGGTTGTCCTATGACTTTATGATTTACAATTCTACAAGAAAAGTAACTTAATGAAGTGTTGGTGCTTTAAGTGCTTCACTGAGCTGAAATTTAAACTTAAAACATCTCAAGATGAATTAAATAAAAATAACAGTGAGTAAATTAACAGTGCATGTCTTTTAAGGGCTTCAACCTGTACATTTCATGGCTCAATGTCTTAAATACTATTGTTGGATTCTCTGGTTGTTGCGTTGTGTTTTAGTTCTAATGTCTGTATTGAAGATGGTCAATAAAGCTTGACGGCGGGATCAGGATCGGCGATTAGATGATGATTTATTGTAGATGGTACAACAATGAATAACAGAACACAGGCTAAGTCTCAAACAGTAAAACTGTGCAGAGTCCAAAAGTTGTGGTTGTTATTAGAAGCGGCTGCTGAGCCTCCCGACAGAAGATGCTCCTCGGGTCGCTTCCTCGATCCGTCTCCGAGTCAAAACCTAAGACAAAGCCTGTTATACTAAAACATACAAACGTCAATCATGCCAATGTGGCAGGTGCCAACCAGTGTACACAACCCGGCCCTGGCCAGATGGAGATACTAGCCCGAATAGGCAGACCTGCTGTCTCCCTCGGCCCATGTTATCACTGATGTTCCTCGGATGTTCCTAAACATCGGCCTGTATGACCTTCCTGCTGGTACACAGGCCTAAGGCACAGTTATGTACAATAATATGGACCTCTCCCTGTTGTATACTACACACAGAAGTAACATATGAACACATCAGAATACAGTAAGAATACCCCAGAATTCTACACTATCCTTCATGATCTTTAGGCCTTGGCTAAACCAGCTCGCCATGCTAGCACCTTCCATAGAAATGTATTTAAGCAGAATTTAAAGAGATGTTCCAAGTAGCCTGGGGGATTTTTATGTGAATTTTGCAATGATTACAATAATCATTTGACAGTCCCACAATGCAATTTACTTTTTAATTTTAGTATTTTTAAATTTTCAATAAGAACATCACTATGGTTAATGCAGTAACGAAATGGTAGGCCTATTATTAATAGCTATTGCAATGACTTGCCATGCTCAATCTAAATGTGTCCATTCAATTCACCGTACACAATGACCACAGTTATACATGCAGGGAATATTCGGGCTTTAAATGTAGCAGTGATATTCGGATTTGCGCCAAATACCGGATTAAATTGATTGATGCCATCAGAATGAGTTTACACAACTTGCGCGCAAAACTAATATTGCTGTTGAAAACCGGGTTACTCCCTGCATGTAACTGCGGTTAATGACTCACTCCTTTTCGGCGATATCTGTACCTCTGTCGTTCGCGAAGGCCTTGTATGCATTGTATGCATTGTTCGCAATTTTAAGACGTCTTTTCATCTGCAATGACTCCTATAAATTTGGCGCAAGTGGCATTCCTGTACGTCGGGTTTACGTTCAAACTATTTTTCTGGTGAATAATTATTTCGGACTGAACTTGGTGAAGGGAAGTTTCACTAGGCCTATCGTAGATGACATTGTATCGGACTCGTCTCAGTCCAAGTTCAGTTTAAGATCTCAATACAACTCTTTTCCTTCTCAATCTATAAATATTGTTCCTTTTAGGAATTAGGGGTTAGGAGAAACAGATCAGCTCTTATTTCAAAATGTTCCCCTCTATGGGCTTTGATTGATAAAGAAAAACTACATTTGTTTCAGATCCATAGCACACCCATAGCATGGAAGTATGCATACCGCATACCTATGCATACCGCATACCTTACCCTGATGGTGAAACTACCTTTTGGATTGTATTTTAGTATATACAACTTCTGTTCCGTCACCTCACATTTGCTAAATTAGGTATTTGCTGGGAAATGTACGTGTAAAATTTAATATTTTTATTATTAAAATATGAAATGTAAGAGTATCTAGGATTTGGAGGACTTGCACAGCATTTTCACAGTTTATGTAATAGGTGTCTGATGTTTACAGGTTCGACTGATGTTGGTCCTGGCCCCAGTTATGTGCATTCTTTCAGGGATTGGTGTGTCTCAGGTGCTCACAACCTATATGAAAAACTTGGATGTGAGCCGACCCGACAAAAAATCAAAGAAGCAACAAGATTCCACATATCCTATTAAGAATGAGGTTTGGTACATTTTTCACATTTAAGGATATAATTAAAGCGTAATTCCAGAGTGATTTCAACCCAGAGTCTATTTCACCATGACAACGACTCAAACACACCCTCGAGAGTAGTGCTGGGCGGTATACCGGTTCACACCCTATACCGGTGTATATTTTCGTTATGATATGAATTTTTAAATATACCGGTGTATTTGGTTACACAACGTTTGGAACGCTGCGCCGTGCGACAGTGTTTCAGACGGGACTTTTTTTCCCCCACACGCACGCATGGTGCGACTGCGAGGCATAGCTGGGCATAGTGAGGGTAAACACAAGGTGTTTTAAGTTTTTCCCCTGAAGTATGACCCTTAAGGCTTAATTTCTCCTTGGGTAAGGGGTTTATTTAAGGGTGTTGCACAGAATACCTTAAATTGTTTCTTTAGTTAAGGAAAAACGTTAAGGGATACTGCATTGAAAGGGATTTACCGTCACGAAAATTCTTTTGAGATTGTTCAACATTTGTAACTAGTTGGCTAGTAGGTGATGTCGTTAGTTAGCAACCCACCGCACACAGTGAAGTTTAATGATCTTATCATTCATCTCACCTTAAGAATATTCGCTGAAATTATCCAGGTAGCAAGTAAAGCATGTTATAGACATGAACTGAGCTATACTAGCTGGCTAGTTAGAAATGATCCTGACTGTCATCAGTGCACCAAAACGAACTTTTTTGTTAATGTTTTGCCTAGCGAACCGAACCGAAGCTCATGGCCGGCTAACAAGACATCCGCATTAAGTTAACGTTAGCCTACCACTAACGTCATGCAAACCACACAATAACAATAAGGCATGTTTCTGATAGGCCTATTTGACAGAGTAAGCAGAGAGGTTTTATTTTAAATTGTATCATTTTCAAAAAAGTATAATTATTGCAAGTTGCACTACTTTTTGTATTGGTTTTATACAAGATGTTTGTGACATTTGCACAGTAAAAGTTCTGTATTTTGACTGCAATTGTCTTTGCATTCTGATGCAGAATCATGAGTGGCTCTTTGTAAACAGCATCATTTTCTGGGGCCATGCAAAACTGCATTACCACTAGTGTGGAGTTATTCATGACAGTAAAATAGACCATCCTTAGTCAATGTACTGCAGCAATTCCTCTCTCAACCTGCTGTGAACATCTGATTATGCATGGAAAAAAAATACCGTCATACCGTGAAACCGTAAGAATTTTGAAAAATACCGTGATATACATTTTTAGTCATACCGCCCAGCACTACTCGAGAGCTATATTGCGTTGACTAAAGGAGTACAGACTTTGACCAGCTTCAGTGCCTCCAGCCAAAAGGCTAATAGTGGAAGTGCTTGGGGCAGGCTGCCAAACTGGAGGCACTGAAGCCGGTCAAACTCTGTACTCCTTCGGTCAACGTGGTCTAGCTCTTGAGGGTGTGTTCGACTCGTTGTCTTGGTCAAATAGACCCTGGGGTGAAATCGCTCCGGAATTACGCTTCAAGGAACTGTTTGGTGAACCAGTATATCAATGTTGGAATTGCCATTATGAAACAAAACTGGGGGGACATGAACTTAAGTAATAACTTGAAGGATGTTTTTAATACAGGTTGCTAGTGGAATGATCTTGGTCATGGCTTTCTTCTTGATCACATATACATTCCATTCTACTTGGGTGACCAGTGAGGCTTATTCCTCTCCCTCTATTGTCCTCTCTGCTCGTGGAGGAGATGGCAGTCGCATCATCTTTGATGATTTCAGGGAGGCCTATTACTGGCTTCGACACAACACCCCAGAGGTTGGGCTTTTATTTGACATTGGAATAATTGTGTCGATTTAGTTTGTTTTTGTTTACAAATGATTATATTCTGTTGATTTTAATTTCTGTCCATTTCTTTGTTCTTCAGGATGCAAAAGTAATGTCATGGTGGGATTATGGTTATCAAATAACTGCAATGGCTAATCGAACCATCCTCGTTGACAATAATACTTGGAATAATACTCACATCTCCAGAGTAGGCCAGGTAATAGATGACATTGTATTATGCCCAGTTATACCCACATTGTGATTTATAAGTGATTTTCTAATAGATTTCCTCTGCTTGCATATGACAAAAGCATGTGTGAAAAGACAAAATGTTGTGTCAGACAGAGAGATATTACAAATATCAGCCAATCAAAAGATTTGGATTGATATGAGTAATTATGGGCTTAACTGTATACTTCTGTCAATGGATGGATGCGTAATTGGACACATTACAGGTTTGCTTCTCATTTTGTAGGCCATGGCTTCTACTGAGGAAAAGGCCTATGAGATCATGCGGGAGCTTGATGTTAGTTATGTTTTGGTCATCTTTGGTGGACTAACTGGTTACTCATCAGATGGTAAATATGGCCACTCTTGTATTCTCAGAGAAAATGTGTCATACTTTATGTTGATATGCATGTTGTATGTATGTAAATGTGCTGGTGGATATTCATAATGAATATTTTATATATCACATTTCATACGCAGAGGCCATTTAATGTGTTCCACAAATAAAGGTAAATTACCAGATACAAGTAAAAAAAGTAACTAAATATAAATTAAACAAGTTAGTGGTAAAAATCTTTATTACCTAAAGGTGGTGCTATAATAATCAATTTAAACTAGGGCTGTCAAGCGATTACATTTTTTTAAATTTATTTATTTATTTTTATTAATAACATGCTCTGTGATTAATTAATCTAAATTAATCGCATGCATCCATTTTTGCTATGAACGTACATTTCAATTCAAAATCTGGCAGATTAGTGAATCAATGAAAAGCCAAACCAACAGTATAGACTTTAAGCAATCAGTTTCCACCTAGAATCGTGATAAATTTATTATTTTATCAATTTATTTTTATATATTATTTTTACTTTGCCTTTGTAAATGGCCTACTTTTCATGGCTTGTCCCCCTTGTACACAATGAAAATGCTTTTGTTGTGGAGATGAAGGACTAACAACAGGCAAACACCAAAGAGCTATATCTACTGATGAGGTAATGTTTCAGGATTCTCGCGACATGTTTTTAGCATGGTAAATGCAAATGACTGAAGTTTCCCCTCAATGTTGACGTGTGCAGTACCCCTACACCGAGGTAATGCAGTCGATTTAGTAAGGGAGTGTCAGTTAGTCGGTCATATGTAGCCTAAACAATACAATTGCAAAGTTAACGTTGACAAGGCTAGCGGCTAGCATTATTTATTATCATGAAGGGATGTGCTCGAACTCGTAGCCTACCTCCAGGTTGCTTTGCATTGAGGTGATACTTCAGACTAGGGATGGGCGATATGGCCTAAAATCCATATTGTGATGTATATCATTATCTGAAGAGGGTGCAATGTATATCACAATGTATAAATTATAATAGAACCATTTTAGAACAGAATAGTACGACGGAGTATTAGGGCCACATAAAAAGAAAAAAAATATTTTTGCCATGGCGAGATTAAACTCGACATGTTGACTTTAAAGTCTCTGGTGTGTGTGGGGGCCAAAAATAGGCTACACGTCCCTCCATAGACAGAGTGGGATTATAAGTGTAAAGTTTGTGATCCTACTCACCTTTTTAACATGTTGCTTGAAAGTCAGGTTACTGTCCAAAATAATGCCTAAATATTTATATTCATTGCTGTTATTGAAATGCATGCACTATGCCATTAATATAGCTAGAATGTATCCATAATGTTTCTATACAAAATGTTATTTCACTGTTTTACGTGGGTAAGGCCACCGCACATCCAAATAACTGTCCTTCATGACCCACAGGCAGTCACTCCATGCAAAACTATTTTTTCTAAAACTGCTTTTCCATGTCTCACCTGCAATACAAATAGGAGGCTATAAACACAGATATGTATAGGCCTACTCTTTTGATCCCGTGAGGGAATATATGTGCATGTAGCCTATTTTATTTATGCACTATGTGTGCGTGTGCATGTAGGCTACTATGGGGTTGCCTGGTCGGGAGGACTGCTTCATTCGTCCCTCCATAGACATTCAGCAATAGGCTGTTTTGCATCCATTAGAAACAAACAAGCAATGTGAAAGTCTAGGATTGGGGAGAGCACTTAGTATGCCTAGTCTAGTGCATAAGCATGAAGTTGAACCTTTAGATGAAAAACACTCTTTAAAAATAGGCTAATAAACCGCTAATGGCATTTACTTTTGACCATCGCATTTATCAACTGTAACTTCGTGATTAGGACTTAACAGGAAAGTATTTGGCTGAGCAATGGAGGTTAATATGTTTTGTCCACATGATGTATGAACCTATGTCTATGTCTAATCACTGTTGCACTCGAAGAAAACTTGAATGTTTCATTCGTCCTCCCTTTCAATTGTCCCGAGCGGTCGTTCTCTCTCCAAACTTTATTCTCAAAATGTTGAGTTTAATGTCGACACGTCGAGATTAAAGTCGACATGACATTTCGAGAATAAAGTTGAAATATCGAGTTCAAAATCGTCAGGGCAAAAATATTTTTTTCTTCATGTGTGGCCCTAATACTCCGTCGTAGAATAGACCCTTAGGAAAGCCAAACTGCTAAATATATATTGTTTTTTAAAAAGAAAGAAAGAATCGTAGTATGTAAAGTATTGGGTTTCTTTCCTTTAGTGCAAACCATTCTAAAAGGCACCACACTGCGTCCTGCATTCTCGGACTGGATCTTGCCCATTACTACTTCAGACTTGGGTAGCCGATATTGAAATGGATAAAGAATGAAATGCGCTACTTCGTCTGTAAAGCGTCTCTCACTCCCTGCATTTGCTACTCTATGGTCGAGAGCATTGTCCCGCCCAATACACCGTCTGATTTGTTAGTTAGCACGAATGTAGCCAATCAGAAGTTTATTTGTCGCTTCTAAGCAAACATTTTCTACCGAGCTGCTCACAACTTGCATTATCTATCGGCTCAAACAAGACTGAAAACTTTCTACTTAGAACTCCAGGGGCTGTATCAAAATAAGTCTGCACATTTTCAGTAGATACATTATTTCTTCCAGTAGAGGGGTATACAATAGCACAGGATACTAAAAGTATACTAACACTGCACCATTCTCGGGTACAAATTATTTTATTTATTCCAGTTTACTTAATTTGGCATTAAATCATATCCATAACAATAATGTGCCCCGGGAAAAAAAAAAAGATACACTTGGAATATTGATAAACTATTTAATAACATTGTTAAAGCCTACCAGATATTGTGGTGATATTCTCTTGGTCCATTTCAAACTATTGTCTTTTTTAGACATCAATAAATTTCTCTGGATGGTGCGCATTGGTGGAAGCACAGACACTGGGAAGCACATCAAAGAGCATGACTACTACACAGCAACAGGGGAATTCCGTGTAGACCGAGAAGGCTCACCTGTGCTGCTCAACTGCCTGATGTACAAGATGTGCTACTATCGTTTTGGTCAGGTCTACACTGAGGCCAGTAAGTGGACTGAACTTCTTGGTGGTAATGTCTGGCATTTAAAAAGCCCAGATATTTAATTGTTTTTCCCCCACATCATAGAACGCCCCCCTGGATATGACCGAGTGCGCAATGCTGAGATTGGTAACAAAGACTTTGAGCTTGATGTTCTTGAAGAGGCCTACACCACAGAGCATTGGTTGGTCAGGATATACAAGGTCAGTTTTACATGCACATGCATGCACTATGATTTATGGATGAGAGAATTGCAGTTGGATGTGTGATGTTTGTGGTCATGGTTAAATACAGTAATTTATCAAATTCTGTTGAACCCAACAGGTCAAGGATTTGGACAACCGTGGTCTTTCTCGAACGTAAAACTCAACATGGAAGCAAAGAGCACTGAAAGCCTTCCCCTGTCTTCTGCAGATGGGTGTGAATTATTTTGTATTTTGTTGTTTTTTTTTTTTTTTTTTTTTTTTTTGTCTTTTTCATTGAGAATGGTCTCATCTGGAATTGATGGAGAAGGTGACAAAGTAGTTGGTCCATCAAGTGATTCTAAGAGCTGGTTGTTGTGGATTTTGAAGGTAAAACGGTGAAATAAAAGGAGGTGTTGGGGAAACATGTGGAATGTGGTTTTTGTAAAAATGTACTAATCACCAGGGTTGGCCACCGAAACCCGGTTCTAATATGGCAACGGCGCCGACGCAAATGGTAGTAACGACATCAAATAACAACATGGATTTTGGTGCTTCATTTCGATGCCACTTAAATCTGTTTTTTTTTTTTTTTTTTTGAGGCATCACTACACGTCATGCGCCATCTATAACGTCTTGCTCTGATAGCACCACATCAAGATACAGTTAGCTAACATAAACACTAGATGTATAAGCTTAAAGCAGAAGGGTGCACCACATAGGCTAGTGGACAGTGAATCTAGCAGTAACTACACACAAGCAAAAGGCTATGAAACAACATCAACAATATACTTTACACAATAACCTTGTTAAGGCTAACTGGGATCTATTTGAAATGTTATCAGCAAAGTTGTAATGTGAACTTTGTTTCACAGTGTGTTCCGAACAACATAATGACTACCTCAATCTTTCATGTGCATGAGGCCCATATACCATCACAATGAATATTGTGTGAAACCAACAACAAAAGCCGTTGAGGTCTGTATGGAAGACGCAGACTCCACTCTACAACAGCAGTTCCAGCACACTGACTGGAATGTGTTTGCTGCTGACCACCATGGACTCCCATATAAACATTCACACATACAGTTATGTGCAGAATTATAGCAGTGTGTTTGGAAAAAATTGAATAAAGCTCAAAATCCTTCGAATAACTGTTAATTCCATAATAAAATGCATTGGGAACACTGCAATTGAACACATTCAATTTCAAATCAAAACATGACCAAAATTGATCAAGTTTGTGTTATACCTTTACAGAAAGTGAAGAAAAGGGAATGTTAGGCTGTTCAAAAAAATAGCAGTGTTTGCATTTTTCTTTACAAACTTAAAATTTACTGTATAAACTGAAAAATGTCTCAAGATTTTCCTTTACTTGAATCACTGCAAAGTTTCATGGAGTCGACCAACTACTGGCACCTGTGAACAGGTATTCCAGCCCAGGACGATTGAATTACATTCCACAATTCCTCTGCATTTCTGGGTTTTGCCTCAGAAACAGCATTTTTGATATCACCCCACACGTTTTCTATAGGATTGAGGTCTGGGGATCGGGCTGGCCACTAACGTCAATCTTGTTAGTCTGGAACCAATACTTTGCTCTCTTACTAGTGTGTTGTCTTGTTGAAACACACATTTCAAAGGCATTTCCTCTTCAGCATAAGACAACATGACCTCTTCAAATATTTTGATGTATTGAAACTGATCCATGATCTCTGGTGTGCGATAAATAGGTCCAACACCACAGTATGAGAAACATCCCCATAACATGAATTGTGCACCACCATGCTTTACTGTCTTCAGTGTACTGTGGCTTGAATTCAGTGCATGGGGGCCGCAGACAGGGTTGTGCACAATTCGAATTACAATTCTGCTTCCTGTTTGCTATCTCAATTGAAATGCAAGTGAAATTCAAGAATTGAATTGGAATTTAAGAGCCAGTTTCAATTCAATTCTGGAATTTGGCACAAGCCTGGCCGCAGACAGTTTGTCCAATGACCCACATGCACTGAATTTAAGCCACAGTACACTGAAGACAGTAAAGCATGATGGCATCAGCAACTCACTCTGCAACTGGATTATAGACTTCCTTACTAACAGACCCCATACTGTTACATTAGGAAGTCTCTCCTCCACCATCACCCTGAACACTGGTGTGCCACAGGGCTGTGTGTTGAGCCCTCTGCTCTACTCCCTCTTCACCCACGACTGCGCCCGTTTATGCCTCCAATGCCACAATCAAGTTTGCAGATGACACCACAGTGGTGGGTCTGATCAGAGATGAGGTTCAGCACCTAGCTATGTGGTGCAAAAACAATAACCTGGCACTCAATACCCAGAAGACCAAGGAGATCATTGTGGATTTCAGGAGAGCCCAGAGCAGGGCACACATCCCCCTCCATATCAGCGGTGCTGAGGTGGAACGTGTGTCTAGCTTTAAGTTCCTTGGGGTACACATCACTGAAAATATTTCTTGGTCTCTCAACTCCTACGAACCCTGAAGAAAGCACACCTATGTCCTAGGATTCTAACAGACTTCTACCGTTGTATACTATACAGTATAGGCTATTTAATACTCCAGATTCCTAAAATCCCAGTGGTGGACGTGCACGGTCACATCTGGCCCTATGACAGCGACAAGAAAATTTTGTGGCCCTCTATCATCAAAGTTGCCCATACCTGACCTAAACAATAGGCTTACAATATGATACTGTATTTTGGTTGACAATCTATTTGAACGGTAGGCCTGCGTTTAAAGCAGATGCTGTTATTCTGTTCGTTGGTTTTGTAAATGGTAAGCATATAAAGCAGGTTTTCTGCTTTCTAAATAGAAACAAACTAATATGTGCAATGTTGTGTACTGGTGAACAATGACTATTAAAAATACTTTAAAAAGGCAAAGAAGCAGTGTTGGGTAACACATTAGGCCACTCAGTAATAAATAACTGCAATAGCCTACATTACTTTCCCATTCAGAAACTGGTAGGCTTAGTGTAAGTGATTACAATTTCCCAAAAAGGTAGCATGCAGCAACATGATGTTCTTGAACAGTCAACTAGTTTATTGTATAACCTAGTTCAGTTTATATAGTTACCCACTGTTGATTGAGCATCAATAAATAATTACAGATATTGAAAACAGATTTATGGTTGACCGGAAGATGTCGACTTGTTGATCAGTTTAGCAAACCAATTGTGTTTTTTGACCTGTAATTTACCAGATCATTGTCATGTGAAGCCTAAAGTTTAGACCAAGGAGAACAGCAAAAGTTAAAGCTCTGCTAATTGGAGTACAATAATGTCAATGAGCCAGACATGAGAAGTCAGTGATCAATGCATAAGTGCATTTTGTGTATCTCACGTGAATAAATTAACTGTTTTTCAAACTGGTGAAATCTTTAATAGTCATTTATGCAGGCTAGTGTACCCTAAATTAGACTGATAGAATAATTAATAGCATTTATCCTGACTATGATGCAGGATGAATCACAACAATGTTTACAATGGTAGACATTGTTTCAATATTAATCCAGGGTGCCATGACGGGGATCAACATCTGAGGTTGACATATGATTTAATGAAGTCACAGTAACGTTAATGTTAGCAGAACGATTGAACATGCAGATATCTGCTATGACAATAAGTGAACAAAGTTTGTACGTTTGTGAAGTGTAGAAAGAAAGAACTTGTTTAATATTTCTGAAATACTTTATTACAACTGCACAATATATAGGCTTAGGTCCATTGATTCTACAAAACTAATGCTTCACAGAAGTCTAAGAATATGCCCGCTTTGCAATGAGAGATATCAAACTATTGAAAACAAGGAACATTGGATAACAGACAAGCACATGAAAATGTAAACAAAAGCAGGCATTAAAATAAGACAAAGACAATACATGACAGACAATACGCAGACACAGGGCCACCAAGAGGTCCATTTCAGGTATACAGTCTTGACATTTATGTGGCCAAACGGCCATTCTCCCTCTCTCTCTTATTATTATTTGTATATATTTATTATTAATAGAATTTCACTCAGAATGTATTTATATTACAAAATGACCTATGTTGTGTTATTCATGTTGTTATGGTTATCATATGTATTCAACCATAATGGGGGAAAACACACTGGATGATGCTAACTACCATTACAACCTTGATATACATTATTTGTGTACATTATTATGTTGTGTGGTCCATTTTTCTTTCCCCCAAAATAATTGTAAGGGTAAGGGCCTTATCCTGTTTATATCATGGATTGCAAACACTGCGGAGTGAAACTTGCTAGAAACTTTCTTTGCAAGCCAATCTATGTTGCAATGTGACAACTGGTGACAGAGTGACTAACTGTGATTTATATTAATTAGCATGAAAAAGAAAAACATGGCATATTGATATTAAATGTCCACAATATATACATCCATATACAGTGGCTTGCAGTAACCCACTACACATTTCCAATTCTTTGTTTTCAATGTGAACTTTAGTGCTGTAGTACACTTCGAAAGTTACATTAACTAAAATAAAAAGTATTTATTTACCCAGAATTACTACAATGATTTTGTCCACACAGCATTTCTGGTCGACATATATTTGTATTGCAAGGTATAATGCATAGATTATAGAGATGGAAGGAATCTAACAAGTTGATGTTTTAGTCCAAGTGCACGTTCATACCAAATTTGAAGAATGTGCTTCAAGGCATTCTGAGATATTGCATTAACGAGAAAGGGACAGCGGGGGAAATAAGTACTGATCGTGTCAACCTTTTTTTCCAGTAAGTATACCTCTAGTGAGGCCATTCCCATTTTCACCCGACATTAGTATTAACTCAGGTAATCCACACATATAAACAAAATCCACACATTAAAGTCCATAAGTGGAGTTATGTGCAATAGAGTGGAATGACACAGGGAAAAAAAGTATTGAGCCCGCTACGAAAGAGTACACCAGCTGGAATCTGTAAGTAGTCAGAGTAATTATCCCTTCTATCTGTGCTACGTACGTATTGATGGGCTATAAAAAGGTTTTTCATTACCAAGGTGTCACACAAGAAACATTTCATGATGGGTAAAAGCAAAGAGCTCTTCCAAGACCTTCGAAACCTTATTGTTGCAAAACATCAATGGAATTGGTTACAGATGCATTTCATAACTCCAGTAAGCGGCATTGGGGCCATTTTCTGCAAGTAGAAGGAACATCACTGCATCATCAACCGGCCATGCACAGGATCTCCTCGCAAGATTTCTGACCAGGGAGTTAGAAGAGTAGCCCAAGAGCCAAGGACCACTCAAAGAAAGCTCCAGAAAGGCTTGGAGGCAGCAGGTACAACTGTAATGCACTCCACCACCATGGCTCCTATGCACGACTCCATTACTGAAGAAAAACATGTTAGAGCTTAAAGTTTGCTACAAAACATTTGGCCAAGCCTATGTAACTGACAGAATGTAGTGTGGTCAGGCGAGAGCAAAATTTTACTTTTTGGATGTCATACACACATCCAAAATCTTGCCATCCACCAGAATGATGAGGATGAGACACGGCTAGACCTTCCAGCAGGACAATGATCCAAAGCATACAGCAAAGGAAACTCTCTTAAATCCAATTGAACAGTTCAGGAATTAACAAAAGATCAGGATTCACAAGAGGGATCCCTGGAATCTTCAAGATTTAAAGACTATCTGTTTAGAATGGGCCAAAATCACACCTGAATACTGTGACTGATTAGTTTCATCATACAGAAAATGTCTTGAAGCTGTCATTACAAACAAAGGCGTTTCCACAAAATATTTAAGAAATTTCAGTAGGCGAGTTCAATACTTTTTTCCTGTCATTCATCTTTATTACACATAACTCTTCTTATGGACTTTAATGCTTGGATTTTTTATATGTGTGGATTACCTGAGTTAATACTGGTGAAAATGTCATGCAAATGGGCTCACTGTAAGTACACTTACTGAAATTTCAATACTTATTTCCCCTGCTGTAGATGTGGTCACAGTGACTTTTAAGGAGTTTTTGCTGAGAAGAGGCTGAGAAATACTTATTAAATTGGTTTTGAAGACTACATCATCAGTCATGCTGGTACGCCAATAAAGTTACAAAAACAAATGCATATTTAGGCTACTGACTGTTGGCTTTTAGTTGATTGACTTTACTGGCTAGCTGGTTATCTAGCTAGTTGGTATATGGCTACAACAAGTGGTGTAACAAAGGCATTGTTATGGAAACCTGTTGCAGCAAGTTGTTTGTTCAAAGAACGTTGCATCTTTGATGTGAAATGACCTGTCGCTAAGCGCCACCCTTTGAACGCAGATGAGCCAATGACAGTACAGCCTCAACTGACTCGGACATTAGCTCGAACTTTGTAGGAAACAAACAACAGGGAGGAGGCATACAATTACAAATGAATGGTTATTTATGGAGTTTATTTCCCAAAAAAAACCCAACAGATAATCATGGTCAAACGCTGTGTATGGGGAACGTGTAATACCGATAGCCGTTACCCAGAGAGGCTAGAAAACAGGGGTATATTTCATCAACAGTAACCTATAAGACGTCTCTTGCGTTTGCAACAACGTAATGTAGGCTACTAAGCCAACAATGTGGGCACAGTAACCAGGTTCCCTGTCAAATCCCAAGCTGAAAATGCTCTTTAGCCAACTACTATATTCTTACTACATCAAATGTTAACATAGTCTAACATAATCAGTCTTAATCTTCTACTAGCTAATCCTTTATTGACCAAAACGTCCTCAAAACCTGCTTTGGTATACTGTCAGCTGCCATTTTCCATCATGTATTTCTAATCAAGTCTGGTTTGTTTGTCCGAGTTTAACACGGTAACAATGGGGGGCGGGGCTTAGCGACAGGTCAATTGGGCTTTAGAGTCCAAGTTAACATTCATTCTAAATTTGAAGCGTGTGCCTCAAGGCATTTTTGAGATATTCCTATTTCGCCTAAACTTGACAAACTGACAATAAACAGCATTGGCAGTCAGGAAACAATGTATGTGGGCCTACCTTTGCAGTAAATAATTTTTGATTTGGTCGCTGATCGGGCAGGTAATCTGCCGACCAATGGAAACGTTAGTGAACTATGGTGTTCAAGACTAGTAGCCCATCTCCCTGAAAGGAGATCTAGGTGCGGATAGCCAGGCTAGGCTTGGACTGGGCCACTCTATAATATGTTACTTATTTTAAGCAACCTCTGTGCTGCTTTGCCATTGTGCCATGGATAATGGTCCTACAATCCTACAATTCCTCGAATGTCCACTGTGAGTTGGCTACAAAAGTGATTTCCATACACCACCTTGTTAAAATGTCCAACTTAACAGCAGAAATGAAATTCAATATGCTTACAGTCTGGTACAAAGGGGAAAAAATGGTTTGTATCTGATTTTCTTGCTTATTACAACTGTGAATACATTGGCATTATACCTTAAGCGGAACATGGAATAAATGGACGGAGAGTTAGGTACAAGTTTAATACAAAATAAAATGTAAACAAAAGTGACAGACAGAATGCACTGTTTACGGCTCTGGTGTGTAAATGCTTCTTCCTTT
Organism: Alosa alosa; assembly: GCF_017589495.1. Lineage (NCBI taxonomy): Eukaryota > Metazoa > Chordata > Actinopteri > Clupeiformes > Clupeidae > Alosa > Alosa alosa. The sequence goes on from NC_063190.1 coordinate 1,618,011, forward strand.
TACCTTTTTCTGTTTTCCTATTATTTCTTTTCCACAAAATCAAATCAATCAAAAAAATTCATTTCTGCCAATACAGGATGACCTGTCTTACGACTTGAACACACTGCCGGTGCTGCGTCTGCAGAATGGCTCCGTTGCATGTAGATTTTCATTTCTGTGTGAGAGCAGCCGCACTGCCTCCATCATACAGCAACCCATCTATAGGAACGCCTATTGTTTGTGAAGTGCATGGGGGGGTCGCTCACACCCTTTCTGTGCCCTTTCCGTAAGTTGGCATCTATGCAGACCTTACTCAAGGGAATTACCATCAATTCATAGTATTGTAACATGAAGCGGAGTTACCCAAAGGAAGCTTGAAAACACGTCAGTAAACCACTGCCATAAAACGGGAAAAACACCATATTTTTGGTGCTGTCAATTTAACGATAGGTCACAGGTGCTGTCCCACTGCTGTTTTGATCCCTTACATAGCATTTTGAACCCTTACAGCCACTCAAATTCAATCACTTATAAATGGATGTCAGTTAAGTCTTTCAGGGTTCAGGGCTTAGACTTTAAAGGGGGCATCAAGATTTGGCCAATGTGTCATCTGCCTGAATCTTTTTCTTTTAAGTATATTTTTTAGTCTTTTTTGCCTTTACTTGGACAATGAAGAGAGACAGGAAGCAAATAGAGAGAGAGATGGGGTGGGATTGGAAAATGACTCGAACCTGGGTCCCCATGGGCATGCGGACCCAAACGTGGCATGGACACTGTCTGAATCTTGAACTCTAAAACATTGGGGTTTGAATACTTACGCAACTAGTATATGTTGGTTTTCATTTAAAATATTAAACATTAGCAGAGAAATCATGCATTTTGCCTTCAAAATGTACTGAAATATAAGTGTTTTCCTAAAACAATGAGAAAAACTGTGAAATCATGTGTAAATGTCATTGTGGAAATGGTAATTATATTTAGGGGGATTGCATACTTTTTGTAAGCCACTGTACCATCTTGTGCTTTTACCTTTAGTTACTATAGTACACTCTGTAGTACAAAGTCTTGTTTCTCCAAAGTGAATAGGAGTTGTCAAACTTAAGAAGATAGGTGCCCTCCCCAGGAAATTCATGGCTGCCACCTTGGACTGCATGGTGACTGTCCTGTCGATACATTGGCAGAATCTCTCCCAAGTTTGTGTTGACAGTCACTTTGCATCCTTTTTCAACATCAGCAACGTTCGCTAGTTCTGGGGAATGAGACAAAAATGTGTAATGATTACTTAAGTAAATAAGAAACAAAAAGAAACAAAACTACATTGTACGTGAATGTCTTTTCCTCTTGGACACAACTATTACAAACTTTGGTCTGTCAAAAAATGTGAAGATGTTATTTTCAAGGCCACTGAAATAAAATAAAATGGTCCATTTTAGCAGATATCTAGCACCCCTTCATGGTTTTCTGGCATCCGCATGTACAGTATACTTCATTTCCTAGCAGCCAATGACTACGGTACTCACACAGGCTGCAGCTTCTACCTGAATCTTTAACTTGAGATGTTTAGTGAACCTATTTACTGGAGTGATAGACCCATGGAGCCCATACACACTGGGTCGTACATGTTTGACCCAGAATCGGAGGAATTAGAATGAGATATTACTCAAAGATTGGAATTCAATGTGTCAAGTATTGATATTTTATATGTTTTCTCTACTGTCGTAATTGTAGCATTACAGGCAAGACACAAGTTAGCATAACCATAACCCAGTTTAGATACTCACTAACAGTTTAAGTCTCACGAAGTACCAAACCATATAATCCATAAGGAAATCTGTAAGAAATCTACAAATTATTATGCTGTCCAACCATCAAGGCCACTCCTAAATGAGGTTGTAATGATTTGAGTGCTGCTTTGTAATTTCAGTGTTATTTGCTCAGCCGGCCAAAGTGACGCAAGCTTTACTCTCTCTCAGTGGCAGTTTAGTTTGATACTGCACTGCTGTAGGCTATCAGTTTAGTTTGTTTCAGTCTCAGCCACTGAGCGAGGCATAAGAAAAAGGGAGAGTTTTGTCTATGGAGTGGGAATATGTGTGTGCTCTTATACTTTCACTACATATGTGCAATGCCACCTCAAAATATGGATTTATATGCAAGTTCTCAAAGACACACAGTATAATTTTTAAAATAAAATGTCCACCACACAAGAAATTGTGTTTGTTTGTTTGCCTACTTTAATGCGAAGTTAGCTAGCATAGCTAGCTAGGTGGGTGGGTATCCCATTTACTACCTATGGGTTAATAGCACACTAAGCTAACCGTAAGCACTCTATTGTCTATTGTTCACAGGCAGTAACTTAGCTAGTTGGCAGACATTGGAAAAATGGCTAATGATTGATGATTGTTGTTCCCAGACTTGTTGAAGGAGTATTTTTCATGTTTTTCAATAATCAGAATTGTGAGTTTTAATACTTAGTAAGTCTAAAGGTTTGCTATTGCTAAACCTAGCAAGTAGCAACAGTAAGGAAGGTGGGACTTAGCTGAGCTCAGATGTGCTGGTGTATGTACATTACGGTGGAGTACCAAAAGTGCAATCTCGGAGTTTGACGTTAGTATGTGACTTCATTGAGATTGGCCCATTTACGGTAAGGGGTTCTATAACCCCTTTAACACTGTGCTGAAAACAAATCATAGCACATAGCCCTTACTCATTTTACTAAGTACTGTGGTACTTAAAAAAATAAAACAAATACTCAAAATATTTACTGCACGTTGGACTATGCCTTAATACCATCGTCTAGCAGATTAGTGGATGTCGTGAGAAAGTGAACATACGATAGTCTATTAGAAAGGCAAACAAAAGTTCAAGTTGCTTTTGACATAGCTTACACGAGGAGCCCCTGTGCCTCTCTGCCGACAGCGTGAAGAGGACACTTGCTGCTATCAACACCCGTAAGGCAGCAGGCCCAGACAACATCCCAGGTCGTGCGCTGAAGGACTGCGCTGAGGAGCTTAAGGATGTCTTCACAGACATCTTTAACACTTCCCTGAAGCAAGCCATCGTCCCATCATGTTTCAAAGCTGCCACCATCATACCTGTGCCGAAGAAAACTGCTCCATCCTGCTTCAATGACTACCGCCCCGTGGCACTGACACCCATCATCATGAAGTGCTTTGAGCGGCTTGTCATGTCACACATCAAATCCATTCTCCCCCCCACCCTGGAGCCCTTCCAGTTTGCATACCGAGCCAAACGGTCCACAGAGGATGCAATCTGCTCTGCCCACCCAGCCCTCACCCACCTGGAAAAAAGAGACTCATATGTGAGATTGCTGTTTATAGACTTCAGTTCTGCATTCAACACCATAATACCACAACAACTCATCTGCAAACTTGCCAAACTGGAACTCAGTACCTACCTCTGCAACTGGCTACTGGACTTCCTCTGTCAGAGGCCTCAAGTAGATGCGTGTTGGCAACAATATCTCAAGCAGCATCACACTGAGCACGGGGGGCCCCTCAAGGCTGTGTGCTCAGTCCGCTACTCTTCACCCTGCTGGCGCGTGACTGCACTGCAACCTACAGCAACAACCACATAGTGAAATTTGCTGGCGACACAACTCTGGTGGGTCTCATCACCAAGGGCTGACGAGACTCAATACAGGTTGGAGGTCGACCTTCTGACCACGTGGTGAAGGGACAACCACCTCCTGCTGAGCGTCCAGCAAGACCAAGGAGATTGTTGTTGACTTCCGGAGGTCAAACCCAACACCTGCCACTGACCATCGGCGGTGCTGTGGTGGAGAGTGAGCAGCACCAAATTCCTGGGGTGCACATCAGTGAAGACCTCTCCTGGACCACCAACACTGCATCACTGGCGAAGAAAGCTCAGCGCCGCCTGTACTTCCTCGCGGAAACTCAGGCGAGCAAGTGCTCCACCAGCCATCATGACCACATTCTACCGAGGCACCATTGAGAGCATCCTCTCCAGCTGTATCGCGCTGTGTGGGGTGAGGAAGCTGCACTGAATACAACAGGAAAGCCCTGCAGCGCATAGTGAACACAGCTGGAAGGATTATTGGTGCTTCACTCCCCTCCCTGAAGGACATTTACACCTCTCACCTCACCCGCAAGGCGACCACAATTGTGAGTGATGCAAGTCACCCCGCTCACAATTTGTTTGATCAACTGCCCTCTGGGAAGAGGTACAGAAGCCTGCGCTCCCGCACCACCAGACTCACCAACAGCTTCATACACCAGGCTGTTAGGATGCTGAACTCTCTCCCCCCTCTCCCCTCTCCCCCCTCAGCTACATAACGTCCTGGACTTTGGACCCACAATGGATGCCTTGCACTACTCCACTTGCACTACTCCACTTGTACACTTGCACACTTTGCAACTTGTTGTTGTTGTCCTGTTGTCCTGAAAACACTTCTGAACACACTTCTGCTGCTCTTACATAACTTGCACCACTATGCCACTTGCATACTTAGGTCAAACAGAACCATTATATTGACTGTCTACTGTATGCAAAATTGCACAATTTCAACTCAAATTTTGCTGCTCTTATTTTCTTCATTGTATGTGCCTTCTTATTTTTACTTTTTATATTGTTTACTTGAATGTTATGTTTGTCTGTGGACCTAATTGGTAAAATATGTCTTGTCTCCACCGTGGGATAGTAGGAAACGTAATTTCGATCTCTTTGTATGTCTTGACATGTGAAGAAATTGACAATAAAGCAGACTTTGACTTTGACAATGAAGAAAACTGATGCTCTGAATACTGAATCAGCTGTCTCTGAAAGTTTCTATAATTGATGCATTTAACCAGAATTTGGATTTTAGTTTTTCACCGCAAAATAGACGTGCGCTGTTTTCATATAGTGGAGTGTTTGCGTGATAGCCTACTCCCACTTTTCTGCTCACCGGTTACATTTTTTTTTAACAGCCATTCCATTATTGATAAGTTGCTTACATTTCTATATTAACCTGTTCTATTAAAAAAAAAGAAAATAACTATTTGTGTATGCTGTAAAGTGGTTAAAAGAAATGAAATCGGAATCAGCTAAAATCGGTATCGGCAGGTCAAACTATGAAAAATCGGAATCGGCCCCAAAAATTTCAATCGGTGCATCTCTACCCATTATCAGTCAATAGTGAAAGTAATTAACTGTGTATAACTGTTTTGTTGTTGACACCACGGTTAAGTTAGTTTCACTTTGCCAATGAATTCAAATAATAGACAAGTGCAGATGCATGTAGGCTATATTCTGCTAGGTTTTAGTGAAGCATTGTTTAGTGGAATACCTGTTCATCCGGCCTCGAGTCCAAGCAGGTTTCTTTAAATGTGCCGCTGACTATCAAAATACCGATGCGCTGTTTGAAGTTGCGTTGCTTGCTGTTAAAGGGAATGCCAGATGTCATTCTCATTGGTTTAAATGATGTTACGCCCAAAACACACCCATGACTGATTAAGAAACATAGGAACGCCTTGTTGCGCCATCTGCCCGACGTTTGATAATAAAACCACTTCCAATGTGGACAACCCACTAAATTTAATTAAACTATTAGCTAGTGACCATGTGTTTTAGATCGCTAAAATAGGGTCCTTTGTCTCTGTATGGGTTTACAGTGAGAACTCATTGTTTTCAGTTGTAATTTGGTTCGTAGCCCCCTGCTGCCCTGCAAAAGCAAAAGACCTTAACTCGCGAGTGTGAAACTGAGAAAAATTACTTTAAAGTTTCTTTGTTGTCCAGCTAAATGTATTATAGGTAGAACACTGGATAAGTCTATAAATAAAAAATTATTGGGCTCAAACTGGGCCTTTGACCCTTATTGGGAAGTTACTGTACTCTGCCTTTGTATTATCTGCCAACAAATAAAGTGCTATGCCAAGGCTCTTCACTTTGAGTACATTAGCTAACAAGCAGAGTACCTTAACTAAACTTCAGTGCACAGCTAAACAAAGGCAGACTACCTTAACAGACTCAACTTCAGCGCCCTAAAACAAAAGGAGAGAACCTTAACTCTTTCTGAGTTACTCCATTAATACTTTCTGCCTTGGTTTCTCTTAGGCTTTTGTGAGTTACTGTTAAAATAGCTAATAGATAAATATTTTTTTTCGAAAAAACAACCAAATTGACTCAAGATATTTCTCCACATGATAAAGGAGGTCTTGAATATCCCTGCGCGGCAGTGCTGTCCTGCTGTGCTTTCTCACCCCCACTCTTCCTTAGGTGCATGAAGTTCAAGTTTAAAATGTATTTCTTAAAAGGAAAATGACATACATATTCATGTTTAGTATAATTTGAATGGTCTCAGTGCAAGAAGTACAAGTTATGTAACATGCTATATAACAGTAATATGAAGGCATATATGAATTTCTGAAACATTCATTCAGAAAAACAGAGCCCTCTGTTTTTTTCTGAATTAACAGGTTCATTGTCTGTTTTTTTTCCGGAATTAACAGATAATTAATTAAATTACACAATGAAACAATGATTTTTTTAAATGCGCTTCCATAGTATTACACAGGATTCCCACTCTAAGTCAAATGTAAAATTCCATGACTTTTCCCTGACAAACCACCCCCCTGAATTTCTACGACTTACTGTTTATTGAATGGTACAATACCGACCAATGATTTCCAAGCAGCCATGTAGCGTTCAAGAATCTTTTACCTTTTAAGAGCAGGGGATGAATAAATGGGCACTGAATAAACAAAGATGGGCTACTCAATCAAGCAGTAAAGCCAATAACCAGATATACACTAGTTATGCTCGGAAATACTTGGTACGTACATTTTAAACTGCTACAACAAAATTCCCTGATATTCCATGACTCTGCCCTGAAAATTATGGAATTCCCTGACTTCCCATGTCTGGAATAGACTTCCCAAAATTCCATGATATTCCAGAAATTCCATGACCTGTGGGAACACTGATTACAATTCATCAGCCTACATTATTGGATTGATTGACTGATTTATTGTGTTACTGACACTGATTGATTGTAGTCTATGGTTGTTCTAGCCTAGGAATCTAGAAGCGGCAGCAAATGTAACTTTCAGCCATGTTAGTCAAGCAACTCTCCATTGGCTTGAGAGCTAGAAAAAAACACACTCAAGTCAGGCCAATCACATTGTGTAGAGTTGGTGGGTGGGCTTAACATAATGACGGGAGAGTTGCGACGGCTCCACGTGAATTCACTGCTACTTGAAAACAAAGAAGATGGATGCTGCTGCTGGTGAACAGCGGTCTTTGAATCGGCTTTGGCCGCGACTCGAGTTAAGTTTTTTTTTTTGGCAAAAAATTGATCTACCATCTAGCTCCGCTATTGGGAAAAAGTATGGAACTCATGGGTTGTAGCACTATCCTATTGCGTGCAGAGGGAATTTGAATGACAACCGTTTTACCTGCCCCTCGGATTGAGCACTGCCAAAGGTGAGTTCCCAGACCCTACTTCTTAATGTGGGTTCAGGTTATGGCAGGGGTCGGGGACCTTTTTTGCAAATTTATTCTTTTTAATCTCAGAAGAGCCACGTAAAGACAGTTACAAGAAAACCTTTGGATATTTAACTTAGTGACTTTTATTTAACAAGTTTTTTTCAAATAGATTTTCTTCTAGTTTTAATAGTAATGTGCAAGTAACTTGAAATGTAAATGGGAATGACATAAGTAGGCCTTTCTAGGCTTCCCATGTAGGCTGAACAACACCCCCTATTTTCCCGGTGTCCTTTGGTATGTAAAGTATGTTATACATACCTTTGGTATGTAAAGTACATACCAAAGGTATGTATAACACAACACTCAATTATCGTTGACATGTCATTGGCGAAATTGAACATTAGGCTTACCAGAGATTAATGCGACTTCTGCAGCATAGTCTTGCTGATGTAGTCTGGCTCATATTCAGTGAGGTGAAGTTTCATGCAAGCATTGAGGCTTTCATCATTTAAACGTGAGTGCAGGTTTGTCTTTATATTTTTCATGTGAGAAAGATTTCTCACATGCATAAGTGGAACCGAACATGGTTAACACAGCTATACTAACTCGTTGCAGTGCGCAATATGTAACGGGCAGTTCATTTAGACTTTTCAGAATCAGTTCGTCTTCAGATGAAAGCTCTTATTTCAGCCCACTTGTGATCGCTCGCAAGCTGTGCTCGCTTACATTTCCTTTTTGACATTTTCCTTATGTAGCCTACAGCGAGTGCACACATCAACATCAGCGAGCTCACACAACAGCCTCTCACCTTAAAATGGTGTCTTTCCGGTTTTACGTCATTGATAATGATCTTTACTTCAGGTCATGGGGAGCACCATTCACAGTGAATGACGATGGTGCGGTCAAAAGCAAGATGTAGATGCGTCTTTACCTTCACGATTGTGAATATTTTATTTGGATTGTGCAGGCCAAGTCGCGCATGTCCATTGAGCGAGAGAGGGAGGGAGAGCGAGCGAGAGTGGGGCAAGAGAGGGGGGTTACTTCTACACTGTTTGGTAAAGTTGCACACATAGTCTACATCAGGGATGGGCAACTGACGGGCCGCATGTGGCCCTCCCCCTCACTTATTACGGCCCGGGGATCAATTTTGAAATGTTATTAAAATGTTCGCTTCACCATGGTTTTAACCACATCTGAACCGGATCCTTATTGTAATGATAGGTTCCACCGATAGGGGCGCTTCCTCTATAAAAACTCCAGTGGAGTCGAGAGCTTTCTTCACTACAGTAAGAAAGGAAGAGATACAGAGAGCGGTTTATAAAGAAAACTCAGAATTGTACATTTCAGACACGGTGGGAAACAGCAGAATTCAAAGTCAACTCATGTGTTTAGTAGGCTATGCTTAGAAACGAAATCAGCCATGAAAGATTTCAACTAAAAGTAGGCTATCGGAGCTGCTAGAGCCGCTGTTGTAGCCGACCACCAAGTAAAGCAGGGTTCCCACGGGTCAAGGAATATCATCAGCATTAAAGTCTATTCCTGACATGAAACGTCAGGGAATTCTATCTTTGGGGGGCAAAGTCATGGAATATCAGGGAATTTTGTTATAGGAGTTTAACATTGACTTGCCAAAATACATTACATACAAGTAATACAAATATATTTACACGCAGCATTGGTGTTTAGCTCTACCTGTTTTTTCAATGATCATTTTTTAATATCCCGATTGGTCATGGAAATTCAGGATTTTTGCCAGGGAAAAGTCACATAATTTTACAACCCTGGTAAAAATACACTAACAAAAGAGCCCTTTTACAAGAGTCGTTATTACCCATTACAGTGGAAAAAAGGTTTATTGTGAATGTGTAATATGTTTTTTTTTTATTTCAAGTTCATTGGTGAATAGAAGCAATATTAAAAATACACGTTTGAATATAGAAAATATTAAATTAATGCATGTTGGTTTAATAAACCGTACAGACATACTATATATTCAATAGCCTACTCCTGATTCCTGATATCCCAGTGGTGGACGTGCACGGTCAAATCTGGCCCGCTGACAGCGACAAGAAAATTTTGTGGCCCTCTCCATCATCAACGTTGCCCATCCCTGGTCTACATAGTCTTTATAACTCTTCTGGAAGCACAACATGGGGTGCAAATCCAATGTGTCTGTTTGTGGCAACTGAATACCACCCTGTAGACCAGTGCTTCCCAAAGACTGGGTCGCGACCTGCGGGTGGGTTGCAGGAGATTTTATTTGGGTCGCCAGCACAATTTATGTTGTCTAATAGGCCTAACTTATACCATTTAGCCAGGAAAGCTATTTCTATTAGGATATAGTTTGTTTACCAAAGTCACGTCCCTCTGTGCAATTTTGCATTTAGAGTAGCTCTGAAACTGGGGGGCGAACGCGTCGCAGAGGGGACAGCGTGGATATCTCACTCGCAAAATGAAACATTTCTGTGGGGCGCCTGTCATGGCTCTCCTAGGCTACAGTACAGGCGCATTATCGTTTGACTATTGACATTATCGTTTTGACCATTGTTCTGATATTTATTAATTTCACATTCTTACAACATAGCTTGTCATTACATCAATACACAGCCTTGGTATACGGCCTACAAAGAAACGTTAACCTCCAGAGGAAAATGCGGACAGTCTAAAAGCATAGATATGACTTTTCTGTTTTATCAAAGAACATGCCCAAAAGTAAAAAAAAAACAAAAAAAAAAAACTTTTGGTCTGGCGGGTAGGGTGCAATAGGACTGAAAATGTAGCATGTTATAGAATAAATATTGAGGCCTTCAAAATTAAATATCTTACCTTCTTGCTCCTCTTCATCTTCATCATCACTGGACTCACTAATATGAACAGTAATGGCATAGTTGGTGATTGGTGACCAATCAAAGTATACACCAAAGCCAATGTCATAGTTGTCAGTGGCAAACTCCCAACATACACGCTGGTATTCTGCTACAGTTGGGACATGCACTGTCATGATGTTGCCACGGTAAACTTTCACAACAGCACCCTTCTCTTGTTGCAGATTTGTTTTCAGCTCCTTAAGGGACCCTGAAGTCCAGGTGGATGCAGGCTTCACAACAGGCATAGCTTCAAAGAAGAAAATGAGGACTGTGAGAGACAAAGAAAGAGCAAGATGAGTGGAACATTCAAAAACAAACAAACAAACAAAAATAACACATAATTTCCATTATCTAGTCAGTCTGACACTAGGGATGCGCAATATATGTCGTCTACGATAATATTGTGACTGTTGTTTTAACAATGTGGAAATTGACATTATCGAGTATTTGAATTACTTCGGGAGAAAACACTCGATACACATGCATTGAAGCCTCATACATTCACTAAATCAGGAGGTGCATGCAGCAGAAGCGGGAGAAAACCCTGGATGCAGCAGAGCAACTCACATGATCGGACACACAGTAGCCTAGGCTAATGTTTATTTTGTGCAGTTACTTAGGGGGGAATTGTCCCATTCGCGCGTAAATCATGTGTAAGCCCTTTTTTATGTGCTTCAGTTAAACACTTTTTAGTTACGCGTATTCTCCCATTCCCGCTTCTGTCACACCCACAGCGTTCGAAAGTTCGAAATCAAGGCGGCCTTATGCGTGATTTATTATGACCGCCGCTAGCGAAGCGGTCATATAGGGATTGTCAAAGTTTTTTTTTTTTCTGTCATCTACTTCCTGAATTTTTGGTCAACGATACCCGGGACACCGAACCACCGGGCACATGAAATTTGTTGGGTATGTAGCCCCACTAGACTTTTACGGAAAAATTTTGTTTCGTCCCCGGGGGCCACTCCCCGTGCTGGGCCCCCCGAACCGCGAAAAAAGCAGTCTTTCCTAAATAACTACCTGAACCGTGGCACTGAGGATGAACAATCTTTATGGTATGTTGGTCTCAAGGGCCCACATCAATCTGGCCCATAATCACTCATTTGTGATTTGCACCCCCCCGGTAAAAAATGAAAATGCAATATTATTCTGCTTTAATCGCCCCTATCTTCAGTTAAGATGTTCAGAACTGCACCAAATTTTATGTGTATGATTGACCTGGCATTCTCTGGGGGTATGCCAAGTTTCGTAGAATTTCATCCATTGGGATGAATTTCACTCATTGGCCTGTAGATGGCGGTGCACACATATACACATGCACACACACACAGGCACCCACATACTATTGGTATTAGAACGGCCGATACATAATTACAAATTCAGCAGGATTATAAGAAAGCCAAAATAAATATTCATCATAATCATGGCTGCATTTCCAGTATTACTTGTTTGTCCACTAGATGGCGCATCGTTGCAGTGAGAAGTAATTTTGTTGGAAGTTAAAAGTGGGTTGGAAAAACAATGGACGCTTCCTACAAGGACTGTAGTTTACCGCAGAGAACGTCTAATAAGGATAGGATGATGTTCACATGAAATGTAATTCCCATTTCTTCTTGCAAGCCGAAATAAATCTGAGGATGTTTATCGGACATGCTTGGTTTTTACTGCAGGTACGTTAATCTTATAATATCAAGGACCTAGGTAATGTTACCGTTAGCGTTGGTTGAGTGATGGAGGCCAATTTGATTGATTGCATTTGTAGAAAACTATAAATGCGGTTATACCAAGCAAATTGATAGCAGCACTGTAATTGTATCTTTCGACTGTCATTTGTTGCACGTGCTACAAAAATCATTCTGTGCAATGGAAGATTTACCAACGTTACACCGGTCTGATACAGAGACTGAGACGCCTGTTTATTTTGTTTTAAGTGCGTGCAGGGTGTGAGCGGGGAATCGATGTGCTTTGATTCCAGCTTGGTAGTTGTAGTCTGTGAAATTAAAAAGCATGTGTGTGTGAAGTATCCAAACAATGACACCTTCATTTCATTATGGCTGCTTTAGCAACACACCTTAAGCTACTGTGTAGTGGGTCCCATTTAGAAGTCGCTACTTCATTCAAGGCTTTCCTTGACTCATGGAGCTGCGTGAATTTTATTACAACTTTTCGCCATATGGCAGTTTAAGTCCCGCTTTGATACTGTAAGGCAGTAAGCCATTGGTTTCAAAGGAGATTTTATTTGTGTCGCCAGCATAGCCTATTGACAATTTATGTTGTAAATAGACCTACCTTATAAGCCTACCTGTAGCTTAGGGAAGCTAACAGCTTTCTATTAGGATCTAGTTTGTTAGTTACAGTTTTGTCATAACTCCCTGATGCATTTTTGCATTTAGAATAGCCAGAGCGTGGATATCTCAATCGGAAAATTAAAAAATATCGGGTGCCTATGGACTAGGCTGGGTAAACCCAGCCTGATCTGCCCGCTATTTATTTTTTGATTTTATTAAAAGATTGAGCTTGGTCTGGTGAAAGCCAGACTAGCCAGTTACACAATGCAAGGGAACATGAATCAGCCTATATTTGCACGAACAATAACGGACAACAGCTCTTCAACTTTGGCCCGTTAAAATGTGTATGAACAGTCTAGCGACGCATTTCATCATTATTTGCACCACTGGTTAGATGTAAAACAGCATTTCGTTTCAGACTACTGTTACTTAATTTGTGCATTAACAATAACGTTTCAGACTACTGTTACTTAATTTGTGCATTGACAATAAAGTATTACATGAACTAAAGATTACTTAAATCTTATGTAGAAGAAGAAACATTCACAAAAAATCCATCCATCCAAAAATTACCTTTGTTTTTGATAGCTGTTGAAAACGGCATGGAACTGAGATGTTTTTGTTTATAAATAAATAAATAACATTATGCTGATACCTTTTGCTTTTCCCAAATACAATGTAGCCTACAGGTGTAAGTGACCTTTCATCAATCCAGTTGTAATGGATGAACTGTGATGAACTGCCCTACTTGTGATTGTTTAGAGATTTTAAAGGTTTTATAACAATGCTACATCTTCTTTGGCTATTCTACAATCTATTCACCTTTTCAGCACCAGTAGGCTACTTTCTGTACAGCCGCACACACACACTCAGGCATGCCAAATAAGCATACACAAAAGTTTCAAGAGTGGGGGATGGAGTAAAATATGGAGACAAATTGAAGTGTGATTTATTTTCGCGGAACGGATGTACAGGACTGAGCGGCGGTCATATTTTGTACCGCTATGCGGTACATCTAGTTTAAAAATAGAACCAGACTAATCCACCACCTCGTTAATTTAGGTTTATATGAAAACGTGGAACACGGACTTTCTTATTGACCTTCTGAATGCCATTTAAATAAATAAAAAAACCGCCTACAGTAAAATGGTGCGTCATCACACAGCCTAACAAAGAATTGATTTCACTTTTGCTTTGAGGTTTGTTTATAAAGTCAAGACGTATAAGTAAGTATAAGTATATATACTCTTTTGATCCCGTGAGGGAAATTTGGTCTCTGCATTTATCCCAATCCGTGAATTAGTGAAACACACTCAACACACAGTGAACACACAGTGAGGTGAAGCACACACTAATCCCAGCGCAGTGAGCTGCCTGCAACAACAGCGGTGCTCAGCGAGCAGTGACCTTGGTGCCAGGTGCCTTGCTCAAGGGCACTTCAGCCGTTCCTACTGGTCGGGGTTCGGACCGGCAACCGTCCAGGTACAAGTCCGATTCACTAACCAGTCGGCCACGGCTGCCCCCTTGCTTGAGGTTTGTAGATTCCTAATTTAAAAAAACTCAGTGTTGCTTCTCATAATATCAATTTATCTATGCTAACGATTCTGTAGTAGACTGATACCTGCAACTTCAAATACAGTGGAGAAACTGGCATAACAATACCAACCTCCATTACAAACGAATCAATAGACAGGAGAATATAAACTATGCTGCTCGATACAATACCTCTGGTCTTGTCATTGAGCCTAATAAAACCTTTTTTGTAGATGATACTGGAATGTTAATTTGTAACATTCTGTGTAACTTGCATGCATTTAAAACTAGGCCAACAGCCGACATCTAGCACTATGCTGTTTCACCTTGTAGTGGCGCTCACCCTTAATACAGCCTTTGGGAATGCGTAGCTGGAAAGGTGCTTAAGTCACCTACTGACTGAATGGCAGAATGCGCTCAAGACTTGTATAAATAAGAAACGCCCAGATTTTGGGGTTGCTCCTCTTAAAACACGTAACTCCCTACATTGCACGTAAATTACAGATTTAAGTGAAGGGGAGAATTCGTGCTAGCTGACGAGTGCGTAGTTACAGTTTTTTTTTTTTACTTACGTACCCTTACGCAGCCTTACGCACATGGGAGAATTCGCCCCTTAGTGACATTGATGAGTTAAGCAGTCATGTTTTTTTCCTATACGGTATTATATGGAGAAAAAAACGTTTGCCTTTCAGCATTTTAATAGTCAGTTGTAAACAAAAAAACTCTTCTTATGTAAATCTTTGTTAGTGGACTGAAGGTTTCTCTAAATATCTATCGAATATGCTAACTATTAGCATCTCTATGGAATTTCTCATTAGCACATTAGCCATAAGCTAACACATTAATTTCTATTCTGTAACTTGTAATGCTAGCCTACATAATTGCTCTTAAACATCAAAGGAAATAACTGAGGAGTGTGTACTCTGTTGGTCTGCTTAGTTTTATAGTAAAGGTTAGTAAGGAACTTTCAGCTTCAGAGTTTCTCTTGGGAAACTCAACTAATGTAGCTGGCTAGACCATGCTTGCCACACACACAAGTGAGTGGGAAATGTGTCCGTTTCATAGCGTGACAATATGCTGGTTAATTTGGTTGAAAAGTCACAGGTTATTGGTTATTATTGTAATGCTGCTATTCCTAAATAATGGGTTGTAAAGTAACTCAGACTTTTACATTTTTAAAGGATATCGACTAATTATCGTTATCAGGAAAATCACAAAAAATATTGAGATATTATTTTTTTGATGTAACAAATATATGACCCTTCAAGTTTGCTCAATAAACTAGGACCAGCTGCTCTCTTCTTAGCTAAGAGTCATCTGTCCCATCTCCACCTGGATTGTAGCCACAGAAATAGTTTTATATGTCCCATAACATAATCTCAGAGCATAATGTATCATATTCAATTTAATTAGAGTTGCAGAAGCAGACCCATATACAAAACATCCATAAAGACTGACCTCATTAACCCTATATAAATAGTTTTCATAGCTTTTCATAACTTACACCCCATGAAATGCCCATGCAATAAGACCTAATTACTAAAGGAGTCTACTCTTTCTAATTATTTTTCATATATCTTAAGCTTTAAATCTGGATTTATTTTCTTTCTTGTAAAAAACATGATCTTTGATTTATCCACCGACAATCTAAATCCCCATTCAAATGCCCACCTTTTAATGTTATTTATTGCTTGTTGCATTTTATTAACATATTCCACATTCATACTCTTCTTCCATATGGCTCCATCATCTGCAAACAGAGCTACATCACTGAGCATCCAACATCTTTAAACACATCATTTATCATTACTGAAAATAACAAAGGACGAATGACACTCCCTTGAGGAGTACCATTCTCTACTTCAGTGGTTCCTAAACTTTTCTGGCTCACGGCACCCCTAAACATATCTCTCTCCATCCAGGGCACCCCTATTTTTATACTTTTTTACTCTTAACCACCTTTGTGCATTACAGTATTTGTACTTCATGTCATTTAACCTTGTGATATGTTGGTTAGGCCATAACTGCTTTTATTATTATACTATGAGAAGGTGAGATTTATCTCGTTTTTGTTTTATTCAAACAAACCATTCTCTTTAATTCAACTCATTTAATAGAACTTTTGAAAAAATAGTGAACAGAATACGAACAGAAATATCAGGAATAGGCCTTAAAAGGCGAGACAATACAGATGAACAGGGTAAACTTTTTAACTAGTAGATATCACTATGAAAATTCCTGTGTGCTAATTTGCATACATTTTAAAACACAAAATCTGAGCTTTGGATAAAGCCAGGTTCAAAATTATTATTTCATTGTGTTCACATATTAGATGGGAAAAATACAGAGGGATTTATAGATATCTACTTATGTTGTCCTGTAAATAAGAGTATACTGTCAATAGCCTTAAAAAAATCGATTTTTGCCCCGTTTTAGGAATAAAATGCCCAAAATCTCAAAATTGGCCAGTGCATGAAAAAACAATGTTTCACCTGCCCTGTCTCACCATAAAGCATCTGTCCCTCTATCACAACTGTATTTTGAGATTGATATTATGGTCAATTTCTTTAAAAAAGAAAAATGATATATACAAATATATCATTAAATGATCAAGCCTAGAACCATTCCGTGGCACCCCTGAGCGTTTTTTCTATTGTCAGCCTGAACTATGACTTTGTACTTGTTCAGTTTGTTTTTCATTTAGATAAGCAGTGACATGTTTAGTGAATGGGGTAACATGAAGTCAGACAGAAGCTGGGCCTGTCTTAAGTAGCCTATTCCTGAATCTTCCCTCTCAAATCATGTTAAAATAGTGTGATTAGCAACCAGAATTAAAAGGAAAATCCTGGGGGAGACACCCCCGCACCCATGTTATTATTATTAGGCTTTAAGTCCAAATTAAGATATAGGCTATTGGTCCTATGAGTGTAAGCCTTAAAAAAATGCCTAAGGTGTAAGTAATTAGTCAAAGAGCCATTGTGTTGTGTTTAAATAGAGGCTTAGAAAATATTATATTTTGTTAATCAATATATTCATAATGTAATACCTTCTGATATTTAGTTAGTTGTTTTTTTTTCAGCAGGACTGGCCTGCCCCCTACTGCTAAAAGAAAATCTAGAGGAAACACTGCTACACTTTTTTTTCCAACCCAAACGCTGGGTTGAGGAAGTTGGGTCATTTTGTGGAGTTGTTTTAATCATGTTAGGTTATTTCTGTAACCCAGCTTGCTGGGTTGATAGTTTAGGACAGTGCCCCCTCCTCTCCCCCACCTGACATGGAGTGAACTACCCAGCACCAGGATGACTTTAACACAGTCGCATAGTTATTTGAGAGTTCGAAAAAAATCGTTAACGTTATTCTTCCGACTGCCCTTCGTGATATGAATGAATATTCTGCATGCTAATGTCGTTCAGCCTCAAGCAGGTTAACAATTGTGTCCTTCATGCCAGCTAACATTAACTTACAATTACTGCTAATTTTAATCAGGCATGCAAACTGGTCAGGGGTAAAAAAGGTGAGAAGGGGGCACGAAGAGGGAAATAATATCGAAACAATTTGCGCAAATAACATTGTTGCCAATAGTGCATAGCTTAAAGAATTTAGAGATTTACAAAGAAAACAGACTACAAAATGACACATTTTATATATATAAAAAAAAAATTTATTGTGGCAAAAAATTATTTCCGTCAATGATTTCATTCATGAGACTGAACAAGGATTCTACTCTGGGACCATTAAAAATGGAGAGACCACATTTCACCAGAGTGATAAGGGCAGGATACTTGTCTCTCCTCTCAAACACATGCCCCACCACTCCACCACGCAATCTCCGTTGTTGATTTTGGGGAAGGACATACAGGATACATTGTATCTGACAAATTCTTGGTGGCTGTCACTGGTAGGTAGCAAGTGACTCAACAGTCCGCTCAACTGAGAAAAGAAATACATGCAGTACAAGCAGTACAAGCAGATACAGTAGTTGAAGGAAATGACTGCTTTTCAGCCACCTGATGCTCATTCTGGTGTAGGCTGTGACAAGATACAGAAAGTAAAGTGTATCAATTAATATTACATTACATTACATTACATTTGGCTGACGCTTTTTAACCAAAGCGACTAACAACATGGTAAACAGTAAGTTTTAGAACAATTCTCACAATTTTAGGACAGTTTAAAAAAAACATTAGAGTACAGTAAGAATAAGTGCGTCGGTGAGTGCTGTTTTTAGCAGTTACTTGTCAGTTTAAAACGGCTGGTGAGAGCTAGGATCAGTAAGACTTGTTGTAAGTGTTGCTATGAGAGTAGATGTTCTCTAAAGAGCTGTAATACTATTAATATTACATTAATAGTATATTAAATCAAATATATTTAAAGTTAAACTTAAAGTTGCCTATATGAGTAGGAGAAAAGCAAACAGTAGTAAAGGGGAATTAAAGTGCCATCACTATTTCTTTTTTTTTTTTTTTTTGGGGCCGCGATGTGCTGACGTAATTAATATGCAAATTAGCGTGTGACGTCATCTAGCGACTTTTGGAGCTGCCTTTAGCTACTTTCCATTTGAAATAGTTGGCAACACTGCTACCTCTGCATTTGCTATACGATGCACAATGGGCGTTGGAAGTTTTCCCTGGCATTTCCCTCTTATCTTTTCTGGGCCCTGGTTTGCAGCAGATGTTGATGCTCCTGTTTCCTTGGCTACACTGTGCATTGTAGTGAGATTTTTCAATTTGTTACCACCAGTTGTACAGTGTGAAAGAGCTGCCTTTAACTCTTTGCAGCACAGTACACAACTTGCATGGCCCTTTTTGTCATTTAAAAAAAAAAAAAAATCATAAAGGATATATGCTCCTCTTTTTTTTTGTTGAACTTGGAACTCCAGCTTTAACAACTCCGTGTTCTATGCAATGCTTCTATGTGGCAACAACAATCCTTCAACAATCGTGAATTTTGTTAAATGCACATGCAGAGGAGGGGCAGCGGGCTCATTACGAGAGAGACCGGGCGGGGCAAGGAAAGGCTGCGTGCGTAAAAAGCGCAGCTCAATGAAAGGATTTTATCTTATCTTTAATTTAAATAGTACAACATAGAACATGTGTGGTGGCCGCTAGTCTGCCTCACGTTGCTAGGTTACGGGGGACGCTGGCGAGACACGCCGCTCCGTCTGGTATCATGTTTTTGTTTGTTTTTATGTAATGTTTTTAATTTTATGTAATGTCATGTTTATTTTTTGTCTAGTTAAATGTTTTCTCTCTTTATTTACATTATTTTTGATAGTTTTCGTGTTATTCTTTAAGTCCTTTTTACTGCTTTCAAGTCGGCTGATGTTGTTAACGTCTGTCCATTGGGAGCTTGCTATGGCTAGCTTTTGCCCTGGGCCTCTTACATCCTTCACATCCATCTGTGAGCCGGTGCTGCACTTCGCTGTCTGGTCGAGGGGATTTCTCGGGACAGCAGCTGGAGCTACTCTGCGAAAGATCTGCCGAGGCCGTCGAGCTGTTTCTGACCTGTGAGCTGCCATGCCAACTGCCTGGAGTCTGGATTGAGCAGACTAACTAACTTTGAAGAACTCTGCATTACGGACCAACAAACTGTCGCTGTCCACCGAGTTGCTGATCTACAAGATCGCCCGCGACTTTCGGACTGGTATGCTTCCAGTGATCTCCAGACTAACAAGGCCTAACGTTCACGTTATCTCCAGACTGCCAGTGAGTGTACTAAGAACTTTGTTGGCGTTGCATCGGTTGTGGAGACACAGCAGTGCGCAGTTTCACGCGAGTCATCATTGCCCTTGGACATTTTCAGCCGGTTGGAAATTGGACTAATTTAATTTTTATTTATTTTATTTATTAATTTGTTTGTTGTCTGTCTTGTATGTCTTGGTGTCACGGGTACGCTGGCGACTACGCCGCTCCGTCCAGCATCTTTTGCGTTTGTTATTAGAGTGCATGAAAATGCACTCTATTGTTATCCGAATTCTTCTTCTTATTCTTCTTCTTCTAACGCTTTTTGTGCGTTTAATACAACTTCAACTGTTTAACGTAGAAACTTCATTCAAACTGCGTTGCGTAGGTCTTACTTATGTGACTTCAGCTATGTAGTTTTCAACTTTCTAACTTTTATACTTTTTAAACTATTAATTAAAAACTACAAAAATTTCCCCATTGACTTAACATTAGATTATGACATCACAATAGCAACTAGAAATGCAATTCCAAGGAATTACCAGTGCATGAAAATGCAAAAGTTGTGATGTAAAATATCATGTATAGTTAAAATAGATAATACAGAGATGGTTACTATGGTGCTAGGATAGACATGGTGGTTGCATAGCTTAATAAAAGTTGATAGTTTAAAAGTAGACCGTTTAAAAGTTGAATGTAGATAGTTTAAAAGTTGTTGGTTTAATAGATAGATAGTTTAAAAGTAGACAGTTTAAAAGTTGTTGAAAGACTGAAAGTTTAATGAATGTTGATATTCAAATAGTTTAATGGCTGTGTATAGGTAGATATTTGACGATAATTAAAAGTTGGAATGGCTCTAATGTTTGCTAGCAGTTATGCTAACAATTTTAACTATGCTAACCATGCTACTTAGCTAACTTAGCTAATCATTTTTAGCAGTTTTGCTAAAAATGCTAACAATGCTAACATGCTAACTATGTTAACCATGCTAACTAGCTACAGTGGGTAAGATTTGATGACAAGTAACAGTTACAATGGCTGAACAGTTAAAAAGTTCAGTAGTTTAAAGGGTTACATTGTTTAACAGTGAAATATTGTAGTGAGGACTTTTATTTTGAAACAGTTTTTGGCAGAGGAAGCAGTTGAACAGGATGTGTAGTCTTAATAGGGCCAGTTTGTATGCTTAAAGCCTGAGACTGGCAGTTGATCCAGGTGGCCTGAACACCTGCCATAGGATTCTAATTGCTTAACGGCCGTATTATTTATTATTATTTTATTTATATATATATATATACATTTTTTTGATCCCGTGAGGGAAATTTGGTCTCTACATTTAACCCAATCGGTGAATTAGTGAAACACACACAGCACACAGTGAACACACAGTGAGGTGAAGCACACACTAATCCCGGCGCAGTGAGCTGCCTGCTACAACGGCGGCGCTCGGGGAGCAGTGAGGGGTTAGGTGCCTTGGTCAAGGGCACTTCACTACGCTAAAAATGATTAGCTAAGTTAGCTAAGTAACGTGGTTAGCATAGTTAGCATTGTTAGCATAACTGCTAAAAATGATTAGCTAAGTTAGTTAAGTCACATGGTTTGCATAGTTAACATGTTAGCATTGTTAACATTTTTTTTCAAAACTGCTAGAAAACATGAGCTAAGTTAGCTAAGTAACTTGGTCAGAATAATTAGCTTTGTTAACAAAACTGCTAGCAAACATTAGAGCCATTCAACTATCTACCTATATAGAGCCTTTAAACTATTTGTCTATCAACACGCAATAAACTTTCAGTCTGTCAACAACTTTTAAACTATCTACATTTAACTTTTAAACTTTCAACATTCATTAAACTATCTGTCTATTAAACTATCTGTCTATTAACAACCGTTAAACTATCTACATTCAACTTTTAAACTGTCTACTTCTAAACTATCAACTTTTATTAAGCTATGCTATGTCTGTCCTAGCTTCATTTTCATGCACTCGTAATTCCCTGGATTTACATTCTCTAGTTTCTTAAATGTAGTTCTATGTCTTGGTGTCACGGGTAAATGCGATTAATTACGCTCCGTCCCCGCTATTGTCTTTGTTAGTCTATGTGTCAATGACAATGTCTTATATGTGGAGCGCTTTGGGTTGCACTCTGTGCATGTTAAATGCGCTATACAAATAAAACTGACTTGACTTATTCTAGAAAAGATCATTTTGGTAGGACATTACTGCCATACATTATCATACTATTAAACAGTCGTCATTTAGGATTATCATAACGTAATCACAATTACAACTAGAAAATGTAATTCAGAGGAATTACCAGTGCATGAAAATGCAAAAGTTGTGATGTAAAATATCATGTACAGTTAAAATAGATAATGCAGAGATGGTTACTAAGGTGATGCTGGTTAAATAAAAGTTGATAGTTTAAAACGGTTTAAAAGTTGAAAGTAGATAAAGTGGTTGATAGACTGATAGTTTAATGCATGTTGATAGGCAAATAGTTTAATGGATGTTGATTGGCAGATAGTTTAATGGATGTTGATAGATAGACAGTTTACTGGCTGTTTATAGGTAGATAGTTGACGATAACTGACAGTTTACACTTTAACTAATGTTGCTAATTAGCTAACTATGTTAACAGTGTTATGAAAGTTAACTTAGCTACAAAGCTATGCTAACAATGTAAACAAGCTAACTGTGCTAACAGTGTTACTCAGCAAACTTAGGCAATGTTTGCTAGCAGTTATGCTAACAATGCTAACCATGTTACTTAGACTGTGTCTCAATTGGCGTACTTTTGTGAGTACACTTTCGTGCAGCACCCTATGTCCACTGTGTGCTTACTGGCAGAGTGTGCAAATTTTAGCAGAATAGTGTTCTGACAAACACTAACTCCATGCACTTCAAGGAAATGACGATCGCAACATTTAAATATAACTTTATTGGTGTCCTCAATTCGACAGTGACATACTGTATCAAATAGTGCTGTCAAACTATTAAAATTTTTAATCACGATTAATCGCTGAATTCCTATAGTTAATCACGATTAATCACATATTTTATCATATGATTAAAATTCTATTATTTTGCATTTCTGAACTTTCCAAGAGTCCATATTAACAATAAAGCAATTATTGTTTATCTTGATTGGGATTCAAATGAAAGCAAAGCAAGTTACTTTATTAACTGAACTTTAACACATAGGTCTATTTGATTATTTCAAATCAAATTTCAAAAGATGTGCAGCAGACCTGAGGCAACACAATATATTCTTCAGAAATATAGCTGATATAAACTGAAATAAATGCTACTGCAGAAGTGCATGCACAAAATGTAGGCCTACACACATTATAAAGGGCATAACAAACAGAAAATATTATATTCAATCGGTCGGTCTTAACGGAAGTTTACAACCGGCAAGTCGGTCGGACTAAAAGGGGAAAAAAATAAATATTTGGGTCGGTTCTAAATTGACAGGGTCGGTCGGGTTACGGCAAACGAAAATATTTTTATAGGATGGCCTCAAGGGTTATAGAAGTGTTTTCTCGTGTTTAGTTGTAAAACGAAGGCACAGTATGATGAAAATGATAATACTATGCTCATTAGGGCTGTAATGATATGCGATTCCAAACCGAAATCGCGACACTCATATCCACACGTGTCACGGTGTGAAAAGGTAGAATTGTGACACACCCTTTCTAGTGTTTCACACAGTGCTTTGCAGCTTACGAGGCCGCATAAGCAACACACATCTCCCATCTTACTTACCGGTAGCCTACGTTGTCCAAAAATTAAATTAAATTATTAAATAAATAAATCATAATTTTGTACCTCTCCTTGCTTTCATTGTAGACTATGCGTGCAACTTTACAAAACAGTATAGAAGTAACCCCCCCCCCTCCTTGCCTCGATCTCCCTCGCTCTGTCTCTTGCTCAATGGACGTGCGTGATTCGGCATGCACAATCCAAATAAAACATTCACGATCGTGAAAGCAAGGAGGCATAGAAGACGACTACCTAAATTACTATTGAATCCGGTTAGCATCATTAACCTGCTGCACATTTGTTTAAACCTCTTGCATTCAAGTTTATTGATCATCTCAATACCAATGTTTCCCAAATAATGAGCATGTCACAGAGGAAAAGTACCTTGAAACTTAAACAAACATTGGGAAACTGAACTGTCCAACCAGTAAACTAAGACAAACTAGCCAATGCTACTTTGTTTACAATATTTCCAGGCTTCAACCAGACAGCTGAATTAAAGAGGTAGAATTGTAATAGAAAGTAGGCCTAGGCTATAGGCTAATCTGCATAAAGTGTGCCGTCATGAATCAGAAATTCAGTAGGCCTATTCTCTCTTTTTATATCAGGAATCAGGATAAAATAATACAGATATACAATATTATATTCTAATCATCTGGTGTTCCAAGGTAGGTTATTGAAATAATAAAATGTCTACCCCCCACCAAAAAAACCCCCCAAAAACAAACAAAAAACAAATCGAGGTATGTATCGAACCATGGGTCAAAAATCGTGATACAAACCGAATCGTGAGTTTGGTGTATCGTTACAGCCCTAATGCTCATCAAGTGTTACGACTTCGCAATAGTATTTACTACCACAAGGAGGTGGGATAACACCACAATCACAAATTATCCTACGTGAGGTTACATAACGTTACAGCTGCAGATAGAGACATTCCTGAAGAATTTTGTCTACTCTCTTACTCTGGACCACTAAATGTATTAACGAAAAGATCCTCAATTCAAGACACCTTTCTCTGGAATCAATAAAGGTTGATTTGATTCGACATCTGCCTCGTTGATTTTTCAACTTTTCGATGTTAAATGTAGACAGTCTCATCTCATCTCACTTAGCTACATAGCAAGCTAATTCAGTTTTGTCCAGTTCTCTGCAATGAGTGTGCTAGGGATGTCCCGATCGGATATTTGGATCGGATCGGCCGCCGATATTAGCAAAAAATGTGGGATCGGCCTGCACGGGAAAATCCCGATCCGGACTCCCGATCCAGTTTGTTTTTAAAACTCCGGTCCGCTTTTTTCAGCACACCTAGCGACCGGTCCAGCATCCCACTTGTCTGTGCATGTCCCACTAAGAATTTAAAGTTATCTAGCAAACATTTCATGTCACAGTTGAATTAATATAGCCTAATGTTAACAGCGACCACGAGTGTCCACGAGACCATCTTACTATTAAGGCTCTTATGCATGTTGCTGCTGACAGCTTTGCCTGTCTAACGAATGTTATCTCCGCGATTTAAGATTGTTTGTGTAATGTATAGGCACAGCACACACTTTAATTTCCCTATTTTTACAATCGGCTAGCCTAACAAACGCATTTCATTTCAAAAAGCAACCTGGTCAATCGCTAACAACTAAGTGCACCTAGGCCTACAACTCTACACATCCAAAAGGGTAGAATCTTCCAGTAGGCTATCATAACTTTTTTTACCGTTTAGTCTGTGCATCGGTGCAGCCTACGACGATGTGAATTAGTGACAGCTGTTGTCGCGGTAAACTTAAGCTCCTGTCTCTAAATAGTGTAGATAGGCCTACGTGCTATGTTGCTTGATTTTCTGTAATAAATGCAGCCTGTAGCCTAGGTTACTTCAGCAAACCCAGACCAGTTGTGGCATCAGTTTAAACTTTTAAAACGCAACAGTGAGAGGTTTTTTTGCAGTCTCACTTATCATTGATGAGCACAGGAGCAGGCTGACACCTGAGCATGTTGAAATGATCACCTTTGTGAATAGAAGAAGAATCTCCCCATCATGCTCAGACTGCAGCCAGGGCAAACAGTAGAAATTGAAGGGAGTATGGAGATGGAGCAGTAAAATGTGGAGGAGATAGCAATACTGTAGAAGGCGTGACAGTTATTTGGCCAATTCAGTGTGTGTGTGGTAATTTAACTATTTTCTACTCAGGTTTTGTGTGTGTTGCTTTTATATATAATTTTATATTGTTTACAATATTGTTTACACTGATGGCTTTTTTAAGCCTTGGTTTACACTCTTGAGCAGAGCACTGATGCCAATTCAGTTTGTGTGGTTAATTGACTATTTCTTTTCTACTCAGCTTTTCTGTGTGTTTTGCTTTTTTTATATAGTTTACAATATTGTTTGCACTGATGGCTTTTTAAGCCTTGGTTTACACTCTTGCTGTTCAAGAGCAGAGCACTGATGCCAATTCAGTTTGTGTGGTTAATTTACTATTTATTATTTTGTTTTATTTTAACCCTGTTAAGAATAAACAGGTCAGCTTCTCATTACTAACCACTGTGGATTATTCAAACTAACCTAATTAAGTTGGCTAGTTGTTCTTAAGAGTAAAACCCTTTTCAACATGAGTATAACAACAAAATAAGTAAATATCTTTAATCTTTAATACATGCTTGGATCGGCCGGTATCGGTAGATGCTAAAAGCTACAATATCGGTATCGGATCGGAAGTGCAAAAAGCTGGATCGGGACATCCCTAGAGTGTGCTATCCTGTTAGATACAATAATGTCAGCAAGGTGGTTCATTTGTATCTTACCTCAGGTTTGCTTTCCGGTGTCAGAACTTATTGCTGCTTCTCCCATGTCGATTCGAAGGCAGAGGCCAAATGGTTGTGATTGGTGACGTACATAGCGCTGACGTAAGTGGCGGGTAAAGTCTGTGCATCTGTGCATGTTTAATAAACACATAGGGGCTACATTCACGCATGGGGCTCTGACAACACACTTTAAGAAGCGTTCGCGTCTATGCATGATGTACAATAGTAAAGTCAGTGGTTTGGACAAAGAATAGGTTTGGCCACGCTGAAGCCCCACCACACACACACACATACAATGTTTTCTCATGTAAACCACGTAAGTAACCCATTTTGGATTCAAAATAATGTTAATGTTAATGTTGATTTAATGTTACATCTACACAAAGACAGACTAATAAAAACATAGTTCTGTGTTCACTGGGTATGAACAGCTGAACAGAAACAAAACAAACTTTTACAACAAACTAAAATTAGCATACCATCAGCTGGTAGGTTAACGTTAGCGGATTGTTGGTGTGCTAATTAACGCAAATATGCTGTGTTATGGTGGAGTTAACATTTGTCAGCTAATGTTAGCTAACACAGCCGAAGTAGTCTCTTCACAAGCCACACGTACGGTAATAATCATGCCAAACATCATCTAATCTACCCGCCAACTTGGATTTTGCTAGGAACACAAAAACATTTTCACAGGTCAACTTTTATCTGAACTTCACCAAAATTGGCACAAATCATCTTCAGACATTACCTTATCAGTGCATTACTACCACTGACAAAATTGTTTGCCCATTATAGCCAATCAAAATTGGCGGCATGACCGTAAAACAGGAAGTGACCTGATATCTTAGCCATCTTTGGTTGCTAGACATGAAACTTTCAGTGACTGCTAAACAGCCATATGTCTGATGCAACAGCATTGAGTTGCCACGGCAACTCCAGCTTGTCTGCATGGTCCCCTCATTGCTGCTTGCAGCTATATTTTTAGTTTATCTTTTTTCATCCATAGTCAGACTGACAGCCTGTCACTACCACTCACCTAAAGTAAACAGTGAAAATGTGTGTTACCGTTTATTCGGCCTATTTGTTAATTTCTTTGTCTGTCTGTGCTAGGTTTGGGTATGCTGGCGAGTCATGCCACTCTGGTCCAGCAGATAATTGCTTTTGTTTGATTCTTTGTTTGTAAACTCAGGGCATTGCTGTAAAATAACTTAATGCTCAGTCAATTTCCCCTGAATAAACAACTGTTAATGAAACTACTGTACAAGTTCAATGCCAAACAACATCATGACGTAATGTTCTGTTCTATTATAGATGGCGCTACACATCTTTTAAAAATGTAGCCTAACTTTAAGAAACGTAATATTTTAAACCCAGCTTCTTAGACGGTGTTAAACCTATTTGGATGTATACAGTGGTTACCAATCTTGTAAATTATGTTAAGAACATGCAATGTTGCATTTCCACTTTATCGTCAGCAAAGCAACAACATTTCAAGTAGAAGCTACCATTAGCTACAGTCGGCTACGTTAGCTGACTGTACAGATTCGTTTGAAGTTATCCTGCCTATCGATGTTAACGTTAGTTGAATGTAGTTGAGTAGGTTTTTGAGTTACGTTAAGTTCATAACGTCAGGATAGATAGCCAGCCTGTAAGTTAACGTTAACTACTGAAACCAAGTTTGTCCATCAGCTAACGTTACGGACTTGTGATGTTTTCCTGTCATTTAACGTATTTCCTCGTTAAACACAAACACCTGCCACAGGCAGATTCGCGTGAATATCAATACATACCTTGTCCGCAAATGTGTTGAATAAAAAAACTGCGTCACAACAGAGCCAAGCGAGATCTTCATTCAACATGTTACCTAGTAGTTTAGTCTACTTATCAAAGCGGGCCGAGGAGTCCCAAAACGGCCATGAGTACATTAGATTCTAGTCTCTGCAGTTCCGCACTTCCGCAGTTTCAGACAGACCTGTGTAGTTTCACACCAGTGGCATTGAGCACATGCGCAGTCATTCTAACAGTGGTAGGTAGAGTAGGCTACTGAAAATGTATAATTAAATAAAGTACAATTACTCCCTTCAAAATTACCGAGTAAAGGTAAATATTCCCATCTGAGAAATCTACTCAAATAAAAGTAAAGAAGTACTTTGTTAATAAATTCCTCAAGTTTTTTTTTTTTTTTTTTTACATTTTTGATGGTCCTTAATTTAAATGGATAGAAAGTATCCTTTACTGTTTGCTTTTCTCCTCGTCTGTAGGCTGCTCATACAGGCAACCATATTCTAACAGCCCAATTCAAGTATTTAATATAGGCCTACTTTAATATTATCACACACTTTTGTAGGCTTGTCCAATGTCCAAAATGAGCATGAAGCTACAGATTGAAAAGCAGTCATTCATCCTTTGGCTTGCAGATATAATGTGGCCCACTGGCAAAGCATATTACTGTCACCGAACAGGCTACCAAATGTGCAATCATGACCCTTTATCAACAGTACATGTCTTTCATTAAAGAGTATAACTAAAAATGCCATTATCAAGGTGATTATCTATGTAGCCTAAATACTTCGTATGGGAAGCGAACCAGTGAACACGCAATAATATAATTCCTTTCCTATGCCTTCTCGCTACGCGTTACACTATCACAGAACGTAAATGATGCAGAGTAGCAAGATTCCTAGAACCACACACATGTCGAGTTAAAACATTTTAAGTCGCATAATTTTCATAAATATATGTTCTTTAATATATTCTGGTGCCCGGCCATTTATGGCTTATGTATGTTAGAAGTAATATTTTGAAGTCAATGCGACTTTTAACAGGCAACCAGTGTAGAGATGCTAGGATAGGGGAAATATGTTCATATTTTTTAGTCCTAGTGAGTGTGCGAGCAGTTGCATTTTGTTTAATAATCTGTAAGCTCTTTAGACAGGTATTATTTCAGCCAGCATATAGAGCATTGCAATAGTCTATCCTTGAGGTGACAAATTTCTCAGAGTCTGGTAAGGATAAGGACTTCCTTATCTTTGAAATGTTCCTTAAATGGTAAAATGAAGTTTTGCTAATCTGTATTATGTGATTATTTAGTGATCCTGGTCGATTATAACTCCTAGGTTTTTAACACCTGTGGATAAGAAGTGGAAGATCACTATAGCCTGTGATAAGGATATGATATCCCTCATCTTTTTAGGACCTAAAACCATGACTTCTGTTTTATCTGAGTTCAAAAGCAGGAAATTGTTTGTCATCCATGTCTTTATGTCTCTTATACATGTGTCAAGTTTGGCTAGTGGTTAATTCATCAGGTTTTATAGAAAGGTATAGTTGTGTATCATATATCCATTACTATTTTTCTAGCATTTTTGACATGAAGGCCCCTATTTTGCACACTGGCGCATGACGTAAAACTCGTTTTCCACCCGGTGCCAAGTTTATTTTCTTATTTTGCATGTCTATTTTTTAAACAATGTGCCCAGGGATGTGGTAATTAACAACCTAGGGAGTGGCCTAGCGCATTGTTGCTAGGTTACAGGACGCTGGTGAGACACGCCGCTCCGTCTGGCATCATGTTTTTGTTTGTTTTTATGTAATGTTCGTAATTTTACTTAATGTTATGCTAATTTTTTGTATTGATTTGTCTAGTTAAATGTTTTCTCTCTTTATTTACGTTATTTTTGATAGTTTCAGTGTTATTCTTAGTTCTTTTTACTGCTTCCAAGTCGACTGATGTCGTTAACGTTTGTCCTTTGGGAGCTTGCTATGGCTAGCTTTTGCCCTGGGCCTCTGACGTCCTTCCATCCATCCGTGAGCCGGTGCTGCGCTTCACTGTCTGGTCGAGGGGATTTCTTGGGACAGCTGGACCAATATGAAGACCTATGAAGATCTGTCGTGGCCACCGAGCTGTTGCTGACCTGTGAGCTGCCATGCCGGCTGCCTGCCTGGAGTCTGGATTGAGCAGACTAGCGTTGACGTTGGGAAACTCTGCAATCTCACGGCAACAAACTGTCGCTGTTAGGGGTCCACCGAGTTGCTGATCTACACAGGATCGCCCGCGACTTCGGACTGTTCGGACAGTGATCTCCAGACTAACAAGGCCTAACGTTAATGTTATCTCCAGACTGCCAGTGAATCCACTGGGTTGGTCACTTGTAAAGAACTTTGTTAGCGCTGCATCGGTTGTGAAGACACAGCTGTGCGCAGTTTTCACGCGGGTCATCATTGCCCTTGGACATTTTCAGCCAGTTGGAAATTGGACTAATTTAACATAATTCCCCATTTTAAATGTACACTGTAAAAAATGACACAGTAGGAATGCATGAAAAAAATGAGGCAACTTATTACACGTGAAAATATTAGGGAAAAATATAACCCTATTATTTTTAAGAATATAGATTTTAACAAATCATGGAAATTTACTTAAATTATTCATGTATACAAAAACAAATTGTGTAAAATATCTCAATGCAATTAAGCATATTTAAAATAAATCAAGGAAATTTCCCTGATTTTTTCTGGTTAATATCGCATGATAAAATCATGTGTAATATAGTTGCCTCACTTATTTTGAGCAGTTATGCATGTTTTAAATAAGTCTATTACTATACATTTTAAAGGATGTGGCGTATATACACAATTAGAGAGTCAGTATTTCATTTAACAGCATTTATTCAGTGTAAATTAAACCTGACGTTGAGGGGAAAAAAATAACAATAGCTTGGGCATTTAAAAAAAAAACATTTAAAAATATTCAGATGACTGACAGAGATATAACAAACATATCTTCATCAACATCTACACAAAATCCTCCAACTCTCCGCAAAAATGCAAGCCAAACTGAGTAATCCTGGGACAAAGGGGCCTTGGTCAGACAGGTAACCAAGGACCCAATGGTGACTATGAATGAGATCCAGAGTTCCTTTAAGAAGATGAGAGAAGTGTAAAGAAGGACAAACATAAGTTCAAAATTGTTTTTACACAACAATTCTACTACCAAATTTAGGTTTTTCTTGTCACGCTGCAGGCAAGTTGTGTGAGAGGCTATATGTGCACAATAATGCTTCTACTTTGTTTTTTCACATTACAAAACAAAACATACCCATGCATTTCAACAATAACCAGGATATGATGCCGTCTTGTGCAGTGTGTCAAGGTGCTCAATCTCTTATACTCCTCCATTGTTTCCTCTCCCCCTGAACTCTTCTCCAGAACCTCCTGGACCATCTATGGGTAAAAGAGAAACAATAACGGTGATACACTTGTAAAGAGAAAACTTACCTGCACCCTCTAAAAACACAGGAGATGTATTAAAGTGTAACTCAAGAGTACAAACAACTTAGGGTATATTTATGGTAGTGTGGTAGCAAAATTGTGTTAATTGGTGGAGTTTTGAGCAAGACCGCAACACTGAATGGGCATAGGCTACAGTGAAAGCTAAGGGGGCAGCAAGCATGTTGAAAAAACAAACGCTATTTTAAACCACTGGCAGTGCTCAAAATATGATTACACTTGGTAGTGTGGTGAGGGTCTCTACAGACAAACTAAAGTGTTATAAACTTTTGAAAGTGTACAGGGAAATTAAAACAAGACCTGTATCTGAAGGAAGAAAATTGCCTAGATTTGTGTTCCGTTAACGTCAAATGAGCGGGCATGTTCGATCTTGCAGCACTGGATCTGCAAGCAGATCTGGCTGAATCTAAAAAACATGCCTTACGTTCAGCCAGATCTGTGTAGTGCTGCAAGATTGAACGTGCCCGTTGATTTAACACTACCGGAACACAAAGCCAGGCTTCCGCATTTGGAGGACAGACAAGGATTTCTCCTAGTGAGATTTTAATTTTAAATGCTCACCCATTTGGCCTTTTCTGCTGCATCCCCTATGGCAGAGGTGTTCTCTCCTGCACCAGGAGATTGATGTCCCTCGTTTGAAGAGGACCTCTCCATATCACTTCAGAAAAGTGAAGAATTTAGAGTAGAAGAACCTGCTGGCACAAATT
Organism: Alosa alosa; assembly: GCF_017589495.1. Lineage (NCBI taxonomy): Eukaryota > Metazoa > Chordata > Actinopteri > Clupeiformes > Clupeidae > Alosa > Alosa alosa. The sequence goes on from NC_063190.1 coordinate 1,650,351, forward strand.
CTGCAAAAACACAAAATTGGAATCTTAAAGGGTTGCTTTAAGAATTTAAGAAATTCCGTTCCCAATTTTAGTTAATTTAATTCAACTAAAGGGTAACAAAATCTTTTTTTACCTTACCCACTGGCCAAGTGATCTGATATCAGATGCATGCAAACATGGATTTTAAATTTATTAGCTACTCACATAAAACCTTACCTTCTTCAATGAAACTTTCATAAGAAAAACCAGGCTGCAGTTTGAGGTACTTTTTTAGTCCACGGTACTGGACCTTGATGAGCATTTTGCCAACCCTGTTAAAACAAACAAAATCCATAATTATATAAACACAAGAACCACAATTGACTATCAGCAGTATACTGTATCAACTAACTTAATTAGCAAAGGACTTCCAAAATTCATTCTGACATCATTTACCATGTAGGCTACCAAATGTTTTAACCGCAGACAAACAGAAGTGTTTGTGTTCAAATATGTTAACATAATCGCTAAATAACCCAAATAAAACCAACAGACACTTAACTAATATCAATACTATTACTGAGAATGGACAATGCACCTAACCTTAACCAACAACACTAACACCACGTGTATGCTACAAATGCCTAAAAGAATGCCCTGGTGGTCTCAGCTAACGTTAGCTACGAGCAAAATATATATAACCCGAATTAAAAGCAAATAGTGTTCAGTTTAATCAAACGTCAATTAGTTGACAGACTGCTTTAATTAGTCAGTCAACAGATCCCTTAGTGCCAGACAAGCATTTGACACCACACTAAATCGCTTAGAACAGTGGAGTCCTGGCTAACTCATGTTAACCAGCTACGTTAGCATGTTAGCTATTTCCTCAGTGGCTATTAAAATTCCAACCAACTGTAATGGGTTGAAATGGAGTGCCTGTGCCTTTAAGGCAACCCACCACATCGGTGCCACACCGGATGCCGGATGGGTAGTAATTATCAAAGAGGCTGATGCTTGCTTTATAAGTGTGGTGTCAGACATGGCCTGGGAAGCGACAGGACTAGGTTGGGATTGTTTGTCTGTCTCTAGTTTTGTGCCCTCGTTTGCTCCTTCTCAGTCTGTGCTCCTGTGGTTAGCAGCTCGTGGATATCCGTGGTCTTCTGCAGAAGGTATGTCCGGTTTCATTGAATGCGATTTGATTGTATTATGTGATCAGTCGTTAACTTTCCCTTCGTAATAGGGACCCATTGTTGGGAGTGGTGCTGCAGGAGTTGGGAGTCGAGCGATTGATCGTTGTGAGTCAGTTAGCGATTCGTGAGCTAAGGAGTGTGTGGGTTTTGTTGTCTTCTGCTGGTACGTAACTGCCCTATTACCTAGCTCCCATTTCAATTGTAGGCAGTTATGTTTATCTTTCCTGCATTGCTCGCCTCTGCCAGGTTTCATGGTCCGATTGGCCACCCTGTTCAATACGCGTCCATTATCGCAGGGAAATCGCATTTCATCAGCTGTTGTGGTACGTGGCTACTTTGATAAATATGTGTTAGTTTATAGTCTAGTTAGTAGCATTAACCTTTGTATCCATTTCCCACTCTCGGCAGGTTGTACGCTGGCTACATCCATTGGAGTGGATCTCTATCACCAGCTAATACTTGTGCTGCTGTTTTGTCTGATTTTGTTTTGTTTTATTTAGTATGCCGTCTGTCCGACGTGATGCCATTAGCTGTAGGCCTAATCTAGGCGAGCCTACTGTGCGTGCTGGCACAGGCTTCTTACAGTAACCCTCCGCTTGTGTGTGTGCATGCGGGCCTGTGTGTTATTTGTATGGTTTTATTTCTGTCTTTGTCTGTTGTGGGAAAAGGTCAGCGCGTCATTGGCGTTGTGTTTAGTTTGTTTATTTCTGTTATCTTGTCCATTATGTCTCACCAGTGGCAAGTGTCGTCTATTGCATGGGCATGTGTCTGTATTTGTCACAAAGTCTGCTGTGAGTGGTTAAGGCGCTTTTGTGGTGCCCTTGTTGGGTTTTGGTTCTGTTGCTGTTGTGCATGCTGTGTTTACTCTAACTGTAAGCTTACTTACACCTTTGTTTCACTGCCCCTCAGACGGTGAGAGCGTCTGTTGGCTCCTCATGACTTAGACCGGTTTCTTGACCCATTGGTGTGATTGTGTCTTTCATTGTTTCTTTTTTTTTGTTACCGAAGTTGGGGCTTTACTGCAGGGAGGCTTGTCACCTTGTGGTGGGTGTCCTATTTTTCATGTGTGTTTACTGTGTGCATTCCCAGTGTAGCATGCACCTGGGTGGTTGTGGTGTATCCAGAGTTCCACGTGTGGTCCTGTTGACCCCAGTCCAGATAGCCTGCCTCCCCTGGGTAAGCCCCACTCCATGTGTTTAAGTATTTGTTTTGTCTTGTCCAAAATAAAATGACCGTATGATGTATCCTCTAAATGCCATTATCTTCAGGTTGATGTGTTCTTGAAATACAATAAAAACACGTAATTATTGGTGTATAGAATTCTGTCTGTCTCATAATTGCAACGAACCTGTGTGTCTGCAAATCTGATAGCTAGGAAGTGTGTGCCCAGGCTGCACTGAAGCACACCACCTCACCATTTAATTCCTAGGGGAGCATAACTCCTCTAGGTGGTGTAGTCAACAACTAAAATCTGAAACTCTACCCCTGCTTCGCTACACAACCATTTTCAAATTCGTAGCAAAAAGATTAAGACGTCGTCGACTCCAATAATATATTAATGTCAGTTTAGAGTGTCCCAAGTATTACAAATTATTATAAACTTGGCCATTTCAAATTGATAAGGTTATAATATAACCTACCGAAGTTAATGTTAGCTTGCTGGCATACGCGTAGATTACGGGGGGATGGGTGGGATATGTCCCCACCACTATTTATAATTTGAATTTTGTCCCCACCACTTCTAAAAATGTGCAAACCAATTGCGACTGAAAAAATCCCCACATACTGAAATCATCGAGTCTAAACCATGCGATAGGCGTGCACAATGACATCCTCACAGCATGCACACCTGCCTAGATATGTGTGGATCGAGTGTTGCACGTTTTTTTTTTTACATCCGCACCCACCCGACCCTCCAGTCATATAATGCCTGCTAGAGTTGACTGTAGCTCGGAATGCAATCGGTTGCCATAGTAGGCTATCCTAAAATCCAGCGGTAAAACAAAGCATGAACTCATGAGCGTCGGTCTGCCCTATATCCTCTGATTGTAATGTTTACAGATAGGCTATCTAGGCGATATTTGTAACATTTATTTTGTATTTGGCCTGTTATAAAATCATGTAGGCCTATTGAACAATTTAAACACATTGTGAACCCCAAAGTTGGAGACATGCATATAGACATTGCTGCAAATTTAAAACCGGATTACTCTGGAATGGCTAACTGTACAGGGGAGTGCTTTAAACTTTAATTACACCTTTGTGTTCCGTAAGGTCTGCTGTTTATTCAGATTTATGGTTTGTCATGTGTTGAGGGAAAGTTCGTGAAGCCAAGATGAATGGGTAGGGAGACGGGTGCAGAAAATAAATAAATGATTAAATTAAAGTTACGAACCGTTTACCACAACTAACCACCAACATTGTTTAAAAGCTGAGAAAAAGCTTGTTTGTGTGATACATGTGATGTCTGTGATGAATAGGCTACTTCGCAAGTAGTTCAGCAAATTTGGGTGGGACAGAAATACCTTACAGAGCAGCAGATCAGGGCTGGCCATATCCAGCAAACATGTCCATGTGGGGCCCACATGGGCCTTACTTGGGTTAGTTGGGCCTCAGCTGGGCATGGGCTTAGAGTGGGCTTTGAGGTTGGGGCCCACATGGGCAACCCAGATAAAATACACTGTGCTAAAACTAAACATGGGCACTACATGGGTCCCAACTGGGCCACAATAAAAAAAAAAAAAAAAAAAAAAAAAAAATAAAAGTATGTTGATGACATGCTGGTTACTGCAGTTATATAAAATTAACGATATATATATTTAAAAATCTATTAGAGTAATGTGTTAGTATTCCGTAATGAGCCTTAAACCATTTTAATGTGGCTTTACAATCTGTTTAGCTTTTTTTTACTTAGTTAAAAACTTAATCGTTTTTGATTTTGCACCCAAAGTTCTCGTGGTAAGTGCCTGCGCAAAGTAACTCCCCAAGAGCCGTTGGAAAAGTTGAAACGTGACAGAAAAAAAACTAGTTGTGACTAGTGTTATTCTTCTCAAATCTCCACGATTACCTACTTGGACGCACTGGAAGAGGCTGCTTTCATCTCGCAAAAGGTAACAGGTCTACAGAGGATGCCATCTCAAACCTCATGCACACCACCTTAACTCACCTGGAGGAGGGGAATGGGAATTATGTGAGGATGCTGTTCATTGACTTTAGTTCAGCATTCAACACGATAGTACCTCTCACCTTGGTCACAAAGATGAAGGCCTTAGGACTGAACACCACCCTGTGTCACTGGATATTTGACTTCCTCACCAACCGCTCACAAGTGGTTAGAGTGGGGGTCTGACATCTGACTCATTAACCATCAGCACTGGTGCTCCCCAAGGCTGTGTTTTTGAGTCCACTGCTGTACAACATCTACACACATGACTGCAAAGCCAACAGTAGTCATACCTCCATCATCAAGTTTGCAGATGACACAGTGATCTTGGGCCTGATTAGTAACAACAATGAACAGTTCTACTTGGATCAGGTTGATGAGGTGGCACAGTGGTGTCAATCTAACAGCTTGACACTGAATATCAATAAAACCAAGGAAATGGTAGTGGATTACAGAAGGCAGCAGCAGAACTACAGTTACACCCCACTAATGATCAGCGGGCAACCTGTAGAGAGAGTCACACGTTTTAAATACCTTGGTGTCCACATTACTGAAGACTTAACATGGACTGTTAACACTCAATATGTTCTGAAGAAGTCCAGACAAACGACTCTACTTCCTTCAGTCAGCTAAGGAAATTCAAAGTTTCTACATCCATCATGAAGGCCTTCTACACTTCAGCGGTTGAGAGTGTTCTAACTGGTAGCATCATCACCTGGTATGGGAACTCCACAGTTTTGATTGCAAATAAATTGTTTGATTGCAGAGATTGTAGTACTCTGCAGAGAGTAGTGCGCTCAGCTGAACGTACTATAAGAACTCAACTCCCTGCTCTACAAGATATCTATTCCAGAAGAGTACTCCTAAGAGCCCAAAAGATTCTGAAGGACTCTTCTCATCCTAACAATGGATTATTCCTACCGCTGAAATCAAGAAGACGCCTATGTAGTCACAAAGCCAGAACTGAGAGACTCAGGAGAAGTTTTTATCCCCAGGCCATCCGAACTCTGAACTCACACTATACTGACTTTGCACACATTCACTCCTCAGCACTCTCAAACATTTCCCAACTCTGAACTCACACAATACTGACTTTGCACTCATTCACTCCTCAGCACTCATGACCCCACACACACACCTACAAGACTTTTAGCACTTTTACATCCCTCTCCCTATGCTACAGACCTTTTATTTATTTTCTTATTTCATCACACGTCAAAACACACACACACACACACACATCTGACTTTCTCCAACTTTTGCACACTTTTTATTTTATTATTTTTGATTTCTCCTCCATCTACCCATGTCCTTGATTGCCTAGCCTTTAGTTGGAGGGAGTGACTGTTTGCATAACGTTAGTTCTACAGCTAATAAGGCGAAAATCGCTATTTAGCTAGGCTAACGTTAACATCATGTCATCCTACTCTAACTTAATTTTAACCATTTTAACCGGTGAGCTCAATGACCCTCGTTTCCGATATTGACACCTACAACTTATATTTTCCTGAAATATTTATTAAATAATTGTTTTTTAAGTATTTTTGCATGGATTCTACTTTTTAAATATATGTATATTTTAACCCTTAGTTTTTTTAGGGCATTTCACTACTTTTATTCATAAGGATTTATTCTGGTCATTGTTAGTGCCACACACACATTATATATTGTTTTTTTTTTCGGCAGTCAAAATTGGCGGCGAAGCCTCCAAACAGGAAGTGAACTGTTATCTCAGCCAAGCTTTCACGTATCAAAACCAATGGGCTCAGGACCCTGTTAGGAGGAGGCTCAATAAATTTGATTTTTGACCTACAGGTGGCGCTATAATTAACAAAACTACGTTTTGGCCTCTATGGGGTGATGTGTTTGAAATTAAAACATATTAGTGATCTCTGTTAATACTTTGGGAGGTCCTTAGGCTGACACATATCAACTTTTGACCTTAACATAATTGATTGGACCGCCATATTGGATTTCTTCAAAAACACTTAAAAGTTTTCACAGGTCACAAACTTCATCCAATTTTCACGAAACTTGGCACAGATGACCTTCAGACCATGTTTCATAACTGCATTGCCTTTGACACCCATACTCAAAACTGGTCACCAGTCACAACCAATCAAATTTGGCAGCGAAGCCACCAAACAGGAAGTGAACTCGTATCTCTTCAGTGCCTTGACTTATAAATTCCAAACTTGGTACATGCCATCAGGGCATGGCCCTGACCACGCACACCAACTTACATGCCACTAAGTCTTACCCTCTAGCGCCACCAACAGTTCAAATTTTTAAAAGCAAGAAAATCAGAAACTTTAACCGATCTTAACAAGAATTGGCACATATGATCTTTAGACAAAGCCCAACAAAAGTTACTGTTCAGATTTCTGACCACTAGGGCAGCGCTAGAGAAACAGGAAGTGAACTTGCATGTCAGCAACCCTTTCAGAAATCTTAACCAAATTTGGTATGAGGCGTCAGGGCATGGCGATGACCACGCACACCAATTTCCACACCTTTAGGTCTAAGCCTCTAGCACCACCAACAGGTCAAAATGCATACATTTTTGAACAGCATTAATGCAAGTAGATCCACAATACTTGAACCTATGAAGCTGAAACTTGCAGAGTTGATTAAGGCAAAAGTTACGGCCCCACCCACCAAATTCCAAGACTTTATCATACTTGCTGTAGCGCCACCAACAGGCCAAGGTGTAAACTTTCCAAAGGTTTCACGGGTCTCACATTTTGTCCGTTTCTCACGAAACTTGACACAAATGATCTTCAGACCAAGCCTCACAAAAGTTAGCAGACAGATTTTTCAATTTCAAAAGTATCGGCAGGTGAGAGCCAATCAAATATGCAAAAACCTTTAGACTTTCGACCACTAGGGGGGCACTAAAGTTACAGGAAATGAGCTAATATCTTGGCAAGGCTTTCAGATATCGGAAGCAAACTTGGTTCATGGACTCAGGACCACATCCTAAGGACGCACAATAAATTCAGTCACCGTTGACCACAAGGGGTGCTATAAGTTATAAGTAGCCACACTTTCTCGTATCGACACCAAACTTGGGGCCCGTCCCAATACCTCCCTAGATTTTTGCCCTAACTCTCGTTTTTGCGCGTGCACGTGTAGGGTTAGGGTGTCCCATTACTTTAGGGAGCAAGGGGAAGTGCAATTTCCCCCTTAAAATCAACCCTCAAAAGATAGCCAGGACCGATGCAGGCTTAAAACGAAGTGGGAGATGAAATAACCCAGGATACCGTGCGTGCTCAGCGAGCCGGACAAATTTTTCATATATTTTCGCAAATAAGCATATTACAATTTCGAAATATGTTGGAATATGTTAGTTTGATGCACATCTGATGGACTGTTGAGTTTTGAACACTAATGTTAGAAAATATCTCAATGGCTATCTGGACGATGTTCATGATATCTGCTGAGTGCTTTGAGAGAGTCTGCCCATCAAATAACGTTATATATCTGATCTGGGTAGTTTCGTCAATATTTAAGGTGTGTGTTCTGACGTTCACATGAACATGGTTGATTAACCAGACGTAGATAAACCAGCACGGCCCACACAACAATGACCGCTGGAACGGGCATGTTCCTGAATGAAAATAGTAGCAGGCTACTACCGCTAGACACGCCGGGCGCCAGCGTGGCAGTAGTTGAGCACGCTTAAGCCACGCTAATTTGCATATAGTGGTGTCCCAATTCACAGGGAAAGATCTTCAACTCCACCTCCCTTGTCGAGGGGGCTTTAATGTTGAGGGCAATCAAAACCAAGTGGAAGTTTTAAGGGGGGAGAAATGGGACGGGCCCTTGGTATGCAGACTAGGGACCACATCCTGAGGACGCACAATACATTTAGTCACCGTTGACCACAAGGGGCGCTATAATTGGCCACACATTCTCGTATCGACACCAAACTTGGTACGTAGACTCGGGACCACATCCTGAGGACGCACAGTACATTTAGTAATGTTTGACCACTAGGGCGGCGCTAGAGGAACACTTAAGTGCTAATGCATGTCAGTTGCAGTGCAGTGCAGTGCAAATATATCTGCCATCTCGGCGGCTCAAAGTATCTGCAACCAGCTTGGCAGCTATATTTATTTTGCTGTCACTTCATCTATTTTATAACCCAGAAGGATGTCCTTGGTATCAAATGATGGCTCTGTGTCTCCTCTTTCATCTGACATGCGTGGCATATCTATCCGATCACAGGTCCGCGAGTAATTCAAACGAGAGTAATGGGTGTGCAGTTGGTTTTTGTACATGACATTATTTTGCAGTCACTTCGTCTGTTTTCATAAGCCAGAAGGATCGACATACTTGGTACCAATAGCCCGGTGTCTCCTCTTTCATCTGATATGCTTGCCATATCTATGCGTTCGCGAGTAATTCAAACGAGAGTAGGGTGCGCAGGTGAACGCAGAGACTGTAAATATGATGCAATTTGATTTAATTTCATGATTTTTTTTTAATCTTCATACTTTAACGCATTAGACAAGTCGCGTGGTCTCGTTGGAAAGCCCCACTTCTGCTCTGTCACACAATAAAGGCTTCTCGCTGCTATGAACAGTTGCGGAGCAATGTAACAGAGAAGAAAGGGTGTGTTTTGACGCACTTTGCGTAATCGGCTTCTAAGGGTTAAAATCTCACATACTCCCTGGAGTGCCTTCACGTACCCCCAGGGGTACGCGTACCCCCATTTGAGAACCACTGGTCTAAGGCTATGGTTGTTCATGTGTTATTTTAAGAGTGTATTGTCAACAGTCATATTGGCGGGTGCACAATGCACCGTCCTTCTATCCTCCATGAACGCGCACCAGCCTACATCCATGCAAAACATTAGAAATGACACAATTAGGCTACAATGGGAAACATAATTAGAATAAAGATATAAAGATCAAGCAAATTGCGAAACGCGTTGTTCACGCCAAATAAAGTCAGCAAAATACTCTCCAGTGTGCGATGCATACTACTTTTTTGACTTTTCCATAGATGTACTGCACACCATCAGCACCTGGAGGAAGAAGGGCTGTGCACAGGGATTTTGAACCTTGAAAGATATAAAGATATTACGAAACACATTTCACAATGCATTTGCAAATTGGTAATGACGGTTAAAAGTGATTAGGCAAGAGCACAGCTGAAGACGCACTATCACGAGATATAAGTAACTCTGCAGGATTAATGTTGTTTTATTCAGTCATTCTAAAAAATATTAGGATAAGTGTTGCTTTTTCCAGCCTATGTTTTTGATGGTAACCCATTGTCAGTCAATAGTGAAAGTAACTTACTGCGTATAACTGCCTTGTCGTTGACTGACACCATGGTGAAGTTATTTTCACTTTGCCAATGAGTTCAAATAATAGACGAGTGCAAATGTGTAAAGGCTATGCTAGGTTTTAGTAGAGCATGGTTTAGTGGAATGACTGTTCCATATGGTCTCGCAAGCAGACTCCTTCAAATGCGCCGTTGACTGTCAAAATACTGATGCATTCTTTGACGTCGCGCTTTGCACCATTAAAGGGAATGACAGATGTCATTCTCATTGGTTTAAATGATGTTACGCCACACCCATTAAGAAACCTAGGAACACCTTGTTGCGCCATGCGCTCGACGTTTGATAACGAAAACACTCCCAATGTGGACTGGACATCCAACTAAATTTGAATAAGCTTTTGACTAGTGAATTTAAACTTTCATGATGGTCCGAAAGGGAGATTATATAGGCCTATAGTTGGCCAGGTTGTTAAGGTCAAGGCTAGGTTTTTGAGGGATGGCTTAATAACAGATAACTTAAACAACTGTGATACATGCCCTGGTAGCAATGAATTATTTATAATCTGGATCAAAGCATTATCCAGGAAAGGGAGAACAGTCTTAAGAAGATGGGTAGGAATAGGGTCTAGTAGACTAGTTGTAGATTTTGATGAGGAAATTGTGGAAGTGAGGTCTAATATGTCAATAGGTGTAAATGAATTAAATGTTGTTCGAGGTCTCATCTGTGAATCTATTATGTTTTCGCTATCGTTCAGCAATGGAGTATGAATATTTGGTGAAACTGATTGGTTATTAATCTTATCTCTAATTGTTTCAATTTTGTCATTGAAAAAGTTCATGAAGTCATTAAAGAATATACTTTCATTCTGCTGTAGGCTATAAGGAAATAGATGGTAATGGATATCGATCTTAACCGTACATTTTGTTTTCACAGACTAACCTCTCCTTATAATGAGGCTGTGATCTCTTATTTGCTCGGAGCTAGCCTATGTCTGCAAGTCATGACGCCATTGCGTGTAAGTAACTTTTACTGTTTTCTCCTTCCTTGTTTAATTTTACTGTGACTTACTTTTATTCAATATTTATTCATACCACTCTCACTATCCAGCTGCCTGTAAGACCTATTACGAGACAGTACTGATTGTCTTTATTGATTGTTTTTACAGCTGCTGGAAGCAAGACAGACTCCGAAGTAGCCTACAGGGCAACGCACCACATACGTCTGCAAACGGACTGAATTCAGACAGAATGCTGCCAGTTACCTTTGCTCCAAGGTGGCAAACAGCCACTTCACGGTGCTGTAGGATTTTGGGCTTCTCGTGAGCTTACCATTTATAGCCTACGTAGGTATATTGTGTGTCTGTGCTAATAAAGCTCTTTCTTTGAATTAACAAGTTCCTGGCAAATTTTCCTTTCCTCAATAAATTCATTCATGTCCTTGATGGTAGGCCTAATAATAATGTAGTAGCCTAGCCTAGGCCTACATAGGATAACAATTACATGTATATACAACATAATAGCATATCATAGGAAATATGAATATATATGGGGTTTGCATTTATATTGACCCATGGTGACCAATAATGACAGATCTGCCAACCAATTTGTCGTTTAAAGTAGTTTCATCCAATACTGAGTAAGGAAATTCAAGCCAGGCACGGTTTTGCTGCTATTCATATGCTAATCAGAGCCATTAGCACTCCGCGAGCTCTCCACATACGTCATAATTCGTTTCCGACAATATGTGGCACAGACAAACGCGACGTTCGCAGGCTGTAAATTTCCGTTAACTGCCGAAAATTAGGGAGATTTCCGGGCATTTACGGGGACGAAAAGCCCACTTTTCATGCAGTGATGGTTGTTATGTTGGTTGTTAAGTAGGTGGTGGTTTAATATAGTTGGCTTGAGGAATAGTTGATGATAACTGATAGTTGGAATGGCAGTTAAGCAGTCTCAGCATCAGTTCCATGCCAAACAACCCAAGATTGGCTGAGTTACAAGGTCAAGTTTCACATCAAAACATAACTGATTTTGTGGGGCTGAACCAGGGCTGAGTGTCGCTCACTGTGAGCTCACTTCCTGTTTGGCAGCTTCGCCGCAAATTTCGATTGGCTGTTACAAGCGAACGCTTCTGTCAATTGTTCCAGAAAACAATGCGCTGATAAGGAATGGTCTGAAGATGGTCTCTGCCAATTTTGGTGAGGATCAGCTGAACTTTGTGACCTGCGAAAACTTGTTAATTGCACTTGTTACTTGTTAATTGCAGCGCCCCCTAGAGGTCAAAGGTCACCATATTTTTGTGCGCCCTCCTGATGGAGTCAGTAGTCTATATACTGAGTTTGGTTATGATACATGAGATATGAGCTCACTTCCTGTTTGGCGGCTTCGCCGCAAATTTCGATGGGATGTGAACAGTTTTAGTTCCGAAGACGAAACACCACAACTTTTGTTAGTCTTGGTCTTAAGATCATGTATGTCAAGTTTGGTGACGATCGGACAACATTTGTGACCTGTGAAAACCTTTTAGTGTTTTTGATCAAATCCAATATGGCGGAAAACTCATCATGGCGGAAAGTGACATCATAGGGTGCGTTGATCTCGGCTTGGTCCAAGGATTCCAACGATACCTCATTTTTGACAATCAATGGGTCAGAAGTTACATGTGTGAACGCATGTCCAACTTTGGCCTGTTGGTGGTGCTAGAGTGCTCAAGGTGCCGACATGAAACTTGCTGAAATGAATCATGACACTGTGCCTAATTAGTGTGTCAAATTTCACAACTTTTTACCAGACGGTTCTATGGGCTGTCGCTTCGCTGCTTGGCCCCCAATAAGCCTAGGAAGAACAGTACAGTGCATTTTCATCCATTATAATAAACATTTCATCATACACATTTCAGAATATTTGCTCACAGAATGCAAAAAGTTAATATACTGCCCTAACTGCTTTCATGCCATGTTTAGCCTAAGGACTGACCTGATGGTGATCTACGGTGGCCGACAGGTGCAAACGACATGCAATTTATGACAAGAAATGCAAATCAACAAAACACGTGCAAATAGACAGAACACAAACACTTAAGAAAACATCTTCATCTTCATTTGACAACACGTGCACATCATTTTTTTAGAAAACGCGCTGGAAATTCAGAAAACATTTACATTTCAGAAACAAGCTGCCAATTCACAACACGCAATTCAGAAACGTGCTACGAAAATAACAACACAACAGAAGTGTTTCCGGGGTACACTTAAAAAGTGATGAACACCTCTGAATAGGTGGTGAACTACATATGTACAGACAGTAAAGGAGAGGTGTTCATCACTTTTAAGTGCCATTAAAATGTTAAAATAAACCCAATTCAAGCCAGATTTTTTAACAGGAGCTGTCGTTGTCACCATAGTATATTATGTCCATGGTTGTTCGCCACCTGTTCATCACTTTTAAGTGTCACTTCCGTTGTGTTGTGAATTTCATAGTGCGTTTCTGAAATGTAAACATTATCTGAATTTGCAGCGCGTTTTCTAAATGATGTGCACGTGTTGTCAAATGAAGATGTTTTCTTAAGTAGGTTGTTTTTGATCTATTTGCACGTGTTTTGTTGATTTGCATATGTTTTCATAAGTTGCATCTGTTGTCATAAGTTGCACGTCGTTTGCACCTGTCGGCCACCGTACTGATCTATACCCCTGTAGGGTTACTTTTAGATGTTAGCTTTTTTAAGGAAAAGAGGCTGATCTAACAATTAATTTTAATATTTGTAAGCATAAGACTGTATGAATAAAAATGTAAACTGATTCAAGGATTTAAAAGTTTTTAACATTTTGAATCTTGCCAGTAGTTCCAGAGACACAAACCATTTAGATTCAGCAACATATAGTGCTGGTGCATGGAGTGAATATGTACACGAGCCAACCATGAGGCAACACCTAACAAAAGACAACAACCCACTCAAACACAATGTTTGTAGTTATTATTTTATTATAAAAAGATGGTCAAAATAAATACAATATGTACCATTTCAAACAATAGGACAACCTTTTGTAGTATCCATTGGAGCCCGGGGAATATTCTGCTGTTAGATATTTTTGGTGTGTGTGTGTGTGTCGCTGGATGACTGACGGGGGAAACTGATTGTACTTAAAAAAATCTTCATTTGGCTAAGGAAAATCATGCCTGGAATCATATACAAATAGGTCATATGGATTACAGTGGGTAAGGGCTTCTATGTTGTCCTGAAAAAGAGACCATCCATTTATCAAAGAATTCTAGTCTTCTTTTCAGAATAACTTTTCCTGGATTGCTTCCTCTGAAAGACACACAATACTGATCTAGTATTCAGAAGGTCTACACAAAAGGCTGAGGTTAACACAGTGTTTTTCAAAAAGGCAAATGCATTGCACACATCATGGCTCTTTAGAATACAAATTCTTTGCATTTAATTCCATTTTAAAAATCATTCATATTGCATTTTAAATGCTTAATTTTCACACTCTGAACTACTAAAGCAATATAAATAAAAAATAAAATCTGATCTATTTGGTATCAAATGAGCATATTTAAAGATTTTAAGAAAGACGTTAACATATTTTATTGCCCAGAATGGAAGCACTCAATTACGAGTGGTGAAGGCCTAAAAAGCCCATTATTAATGGTTTTAAATTCCACATGTAAACTTATATGAATAAATAAAGCATTTAGTTTCTATCCATTATTGCATGAAAGTATTTTCTAATGATGTTTTTACATCAACTTATTTCATTTTAGCTATTTACATTTAAAGATGAAATAGATTGCTGTTTCTTTCCCTATATACAAAACTTTAGGTTCTCAAAGAATACCATTTCTTCAGTATGGCCAGTTATAGTGCTTGTATTATTGTATTGTTATTAATATGAATGCCAATATCCTATCTACCACATTTTAATCTGTTGCATTTGAATCCATTTGGCAACACTTTTAATTGTTGCTTAATTGATGGTAAACTATCACTAGCTATACAACAAATATTCAAATAATCTTTAACTTTGAGTCAAACAACTCTGTAGCTGACCCTCACTGTAAACCCAAATGTAAGCCCATTTTATATTCTTTATTTTTGCTAAAGATTGAGTTAGTTTTCATTACGACACATTCAGATAATGTTGGACCTTCTTGTTGTGATTGATATCCACTGGACTTTCATTCAAGGGACATTCCATCTCAATTGAATAGCAGATACTAAAGGTGAACTATAAAGCAAACTTCCTACATTTCAATGCAAACTTGAAGTAAAGATTACTCTGAACAAAGAAAGGCTGTTTTTAAAAAAGCAAAAAATCTGGTCATAATACTACTGAAATGTTAGTGTGACAATTATAAGTTTAATGTGAGGTCTTGGTAGAATGTTGTTGATATCTGAACAGCTAATGAAATACACCCCTCCCCTTGTGCACAGAAGCAACATTGTTGATGGCTTGTCTTTTTTTCTCACAAAGAGCAAGGAATGTGCAGCATCCTTATAAAAGCTGCTTTTTATTCCAGATACTGGAATTTTATTTCTACTTCATTCTATTACATTTATATAATATGTTTGTGATGACAGGTATTATGACATCACCTCAAGAGATTGAGTACTATTTGGCATACAATAATAAAGCTATTGTGCTAAACACTTTTTTATGGAGAAAAGTTACATTATATTTGTTAAAAAGGTAACAGCATTGGTAATAAAAGAAACACTTGATCTGATCTACTCATTTCCAAAAAATATTCAAATGTCTGATAAAATTATAGAAAAAGCTCATTCTAAACATGAACAATATGTCTTATTTGCAATGAAACAACATTGCACATTATAGTAGAAACCAGATATAAAATTATATGTAGTTAGATAAATTTGTTTTTGCTAATTGTACATAAAGAAAGAGACTTACATTTGGACCACAGTGAAAGTACAAGGAATATTCACAGTGTAACATTTCAGTTGTAATATGACCAAATATTACAAGCTGTGGCTTGTTCTTGCGCAGAGTACTTGCTACTTCAAGTCTGCATGTTCTCAGATGTGAGATAAACTAAAACAGAACAATGACAATGACAGATGGCATATCATTCTCCAGTTACTGCAAGAAATGTTGAGCATGTGTTTCAAGTTTGCAGTTGTGGTTATTTCTTGGCATTTCTTGGGTGTTGAAATGTGGGTACACCATAATTGTGAGAAGTTATTTTCAAAATCTATTAGATTCTCACCTGCTACATACATTTTACTACGTACATTTTACTGTTAACTACCTTTAAATTCTATGCTTTGTAGGGTAGTTTCAGTTCGGTTTATATTTATTGATTGGCATACTGATGTGGGTAAGGCACTTAAATAGTTTAAGTCTTCATGGCATATCAGAGGGGACTGTAGCCAATCCAGAGGTCTGTCGAACAGTGGGCCCAGAGTGCACAGCCTTTGGACAGTCTGGAGTCAAGACTCGGCCATTCTCACCAACACTTCCTGTTATTGACAGACGGGCTTTATTCCGCATTGCCTCTGTGAAGGTCAACTGGAACCCAGGGGAATGGAGAAAACGGAAAGGAAAAAAGTCACGTCCAAATGAAGTTCATCATTAAGTAGAAGTATGAGTATGAGTATGAGTATAAGTAGAAGTATGAGTATGAGTATAAGTAGAAGTAGAAGTATGAGTATAAGTAGAAGTAGAAGTAGAAGTATGAGTAGAAGTATAAGTATGAGTAGAAGTAGAAGTAGAAGTAGAAGTATGAGTATAAGTATAAGTATGAGTATAAGTATGAGTATAAGTATAAGTATAAGTATAAGTATGAGTATAAGTACAAGTATAAGTATTAAGTATAAGTATAAGTATAAGTATATATACTCTTTTGATCCCGTGAGGGAAATTTGGTCTCTGCATTTATCTCAATCCGTGAATTACTGAAACACACTCAGCAACCCTCCGGTTAGTAGCGCTTCGGACTCCGGTTAAGTCCGAAGCGCTAACCAGTAGGCCATGGCTGCCCCTTTTTTAATTTAATAATCTCTGTTATGCAGAACACAAACTGTTATTTATAGTCAAAAGAGAGTATACATTTTATAATTTTGTTAGTATCAACCATTTTAAGACCCAGTTCACATGATTCCACCTTCATTCGCTTGGCTTCGTTTCTGGACTTGTAGCAGAATTCGATGAGAGCCACCAGCATGGCCAGGCCCAGGCCCCCCACCAGGATATAAAACACTCCCGCCACGTTACTAAGACTTAGGGCCTGAGAACTCTTGTCCTAAAGGCAGTGTATGTAAAGAAATGGCATGTCAAACTCATGAGAGTGGAGAGAACAAGCACACATAATATTAAGTAAACAAATTACCTGATTTAGACAAACACCAGATATATTTCACTCTCACACACAAACACATACACACACTTACGGATGTGTATGCATACAGCATGATTAAAGAAATTGTGCACACTCTGTGAACATGTGAACATCCATACATTCACATTGGCATCTTTTGCTTCAGACCTACTGAGGATGTCCTGCACGTCAGCCAATTCATCGGCTATTTAGGCCTTTCCAAAAGACAATACAATCTACTTAACTAGTTTATTATAGTGCTACGAAGTCTGGCAAATAATCAAAGATTTCAGTGTCTTCTACTCTGATGTCTTCCTACAGGATTGTCAAAGAAACTATATGTAATATTTGCAATGATGTGTGATCCACTAAACCACAATACATCCTTAGTAAGCTTTAGTGTCAAAACAGATACACCTATGTTCATCTAAGGCAGGCAAATATTATTTTTTGAGGTATAACTAATAAAACCTTTCTGATTTATACAACCAAGTGTGCTTCAGAATTGTGCTCCATTTCAAATTGAACCAAGAATGAACAAATGTCATGTCAGGGACTACATATCCTAATTGTTTGTTGATTGTTTCTCCTCCATAAAGTAAACATATATGGTAAGGTCTTTTCAACGGATTTTGAGGACTACAAAGTCCTGAAGTAAGTGCGAAGTACAAAGAAAAAGTCAGGCCAAATCAGGACAAATTCTTTGGGTTTGATTCAACAGATGACATATCTACCTTGACTTTCAAAAGATACATACATATTAGATACTTCATACAAACTATCTTACAGATGGTTTTAAATAATATGAATTAATTCAAAAGCTCTGGGGCATTTCTTTCTTTCTAAACAAGCAATACATTATATAATTGAAGCAACAAACAATGTTATTTAAAACACTGAACGTATCAAAGCGTATTCTTGCTGTCTATGAAAACAGCATAGAAACGGGCTAGTCTAATTCAAAGGAATGGAAATAACAGGTCTTTGAATTGACACTAGTTAAGCTGGTATATGCAACACAAATATATCCCCATTGCAATGCTTTATACTTTATTGAGGTAGGCTTCAAAAATGTATTTTAAATTTGAGCTAGTTCTGTTTAATCTGTCTTATACATTTCCTTACAAAATATATAGGCTATAGGCTCACATTACTTGAGTCAGACAGAAGATGGGCACTGCTCTCTGTTGGTATTTCTGTCCCTCCGAAAACTGATTGTGTATTTAGCAGTCAAAAATTTCAGAATGTTTACGGGGGAGAAAACCCCAGACCCCCACCAATATAATCCGCACCACCTCTCAGAAAATAGTTCCAACGTCCCTGACAGTAGGCCGTTGCGTAGTTATGTACGTTTGTCGGCGTTGGAGGTAGCCTAATAATAATAATAATATATGGTATAAGTTCATATTCTCTGCAATTCGCTTGTCTGTTTGTTAATTACCTGCAACTGAAAATCTGATCGCTCTCACAGACCCAAACTCACAGTTTTATCTGCTTTGGGCACCCAAATGGCCAGCAGCGGTACTGTATGTCATTGATACTGCCTATGGGCAGAGAATAAGGGGAGAATTTTCACTCTCGGGAAAACTTCCAGTTTCGGAACTGGTTGCAGTTCCTTCTCTGGTTCCACGTGAGGGTGCTTGTCAGAAGAAATGAACAGCAGTCTGCAAGGTCTGCAGTGCGCAAATTAGCGTCATAACCACCACCACGTTAATTTTCATCCGTCGGAAGTTAGTCGTGTTAGAAACCTAATGTCAAGTTTGAGGCATGTTAAGAGTTGGCTGTGAATCGATTATGCTTTTTAGTTAACAAGATATTAGGTTAAAATGTGTGAAATGGTAAAGTGAAACATTTTCTTGTCTAAGTTTAATCTTGATATGCTAGCAAAAATGTTGGCAATGTAACCTAAAGTAAGCGCCTCTCTTTCCCCCTCTCTCTTAAACATGTCCCTGTCCCATACGTTACAGCCTAGTAGTAACAACAGTCAGTAACTAAACTGCCAACAATCAGCATAGAAAAGTTTTAGCTTACTTCACATGTTAGGTTTATGTAAAGGATAATGTATTGTCCGCCGGTAATTATCAGAAAATGAGTCCCGACAGGGAGAACAGAACCCCGACGCGCAGTGGCGGGGTTTTGTTTCGACCTGAAGGGACTTATTTGGTACAATTGGTATTGTTTTCAGTATAAAGAGACTTACCTAGCGCTTTCTTGTGAAAACATTTGACTTAATTTAAAAAAAGTTTGACTTAATTTAAGACATCTCATCCTGAAAACAAGCAAATTTGTCTGCCAGTGCATTAAGCAAATGTGTCCTAAAAACAAGCAAATTTGTCTGCCAGTGCGTTGAGCAAATTTGTCTTGATAAGACTCCTTAAAATAAGTCTTCTTAAATTAAGTCAAAATGTTCTTTTGGGAGGGTGCTAGGTAAGTCTTTTCATACTAAAAACAATACCAAATAGATTTTTTTATCTTGATATAAGATTAATAACACTTGTTAGATTTAATTTTTTGCAGTGTAGAAAGTCATTACAGAACAGCCGCTCCTAAGCACCTTTCAGGCAATACAAGGTGTGGCGTGTTTGAGCAGTTGAAATGAGTGTGGGGGGATGGTAGGCTTTTTTAGGTTTTTAATTTAGGTACAACAGCAATACAAGGTGTGTGAGTCAGAGCAATACAAGGCATGGCGTGTGAGTCCGAGCAATACAAGGTGTGGCGTGTGAACGAATTGAAATGCGTATCTCACTCAATGGGCGCCCTGTTTATGTTTATAACCAGTCGCTTTGCGCACGGTGCTATTTTGAGAAAATCCACAATAAACAAACGTCTGGGGTTAAAATGTAGAATTTCCGTTTTTTCATAATTCGACAGTATACAGTCTACACTTTCATATTGTGAACATTTCACGGAAAAACATACGTTTTGACTGTTAAACCCTGAATTTATTTAGGTGAAGATTCAACACATTAGCAGTCATTCCCTTTATCCACGCTATAAGGTTTTCTGGTAGAGCTAAAATTTAATCAATGTGTCAGCTCAGTTTTTGGCAGATGTAACCGAATATGAATGTGAAAAGACTTGCCTTTCAGGGCACGCGACGGTCAAAAAAACACAAACTTTTAGAAATATCCTGGCGTCATTTTAGGGACCAGGAGAAGTTTTCCATTGGCGTAGTGCATTTTAAAAGTTACAAATCTGTGTACACATAACTTCCTCTCCCCTTACTTCCCTGAAGGAAATACATTAATTATATTCTATAGTGACCTTATGACCGGTCCCAGGTATTAACTAGGGGCAGAAAAAAGACACTCACTGCACAGTTGATGAAACTGCACAGTCAGTCATCCGCTTTAAAATCAAAAGCTACCGTGGGCTAATAACTGTGCCCCTCACACTGCAAAAACTGCTTATCTAACAAAATCTAACCAAGTGTTATTAATCTTATATCAAGATAAAAAAAAACTAGTTGGTATTGTTTTCAGTATAAAGAGACTTACCTAGCTTTCTCATAAAAACATTTGACTTAAAATAAAAAAACTTTGACTTAAATTAAGACATCTCATCCTGAAAACAAGCAAATTTGTCTGCCAGTGCATTAAGCAAATGTGTCCTAAAAACAAGCAAATTTGTCTGCCAGTGCGTTGAGCAAATTTGTCTTGATAAGACTCCTTAAAATAAGTCTTCTTAAATTAAGTCAAAATGTTCTTTTGGGAGGGTGCTAGGTAAGTCTTTTCATACTAAAAACAATACCAAATAGATTTTTTAATCTTAATATAAGATTAATAACACTTGTTAGATTTAATTTTTTGCAGTGTAGAAAGTCATTACAGAACAGCCCGGCCCTAAGCACCCCCTTTCAGAGCAATACAAGGTGTGGCGTGTGAACGGATTGAAATGAGTGTGGGGATGGTAGGCTTTTTTTAGGTTTTTAATTTAGGTACAACAGCAATACAAGGTGTGTGAGTCAGAGCAATACAAGGCATGGCGTGTGAGTCCGAGCAATACAAGGTGTGGCGTGTGAACGAATTGAAATGCGTATCTCACTCAATGGGCGCCCTGTTTATGTTTATAACCAGTCGCTTTGCGCACGGTGCTATTTTGAGAAAATCCACAATAAACAAACGTACGGGTTAAAATGTAGAATTTCACGTTTTCGCATAATTCGACAGTATACAGTCTACACTTTCATATTGTGAACATTTCACGGAAAAACATACGTTTTGACTGTTAAACCCTGAATTTATTTAGGTGAAGATTCAACACATTAGCAGTCATTCCCTTTATCCACGCCGCTATAAGGTTTTACGGTAGAGCTAAAATTTAATCAATGTGTCAGCTCAGTTTTTGGCAGATGTAACCGAATATGAATGTGAAAGACTTGCCTTTCAGGGCACGAACGGTCAAAAGCACAAACTTTTAGAAATATCCTGGCGTCATTTTAGGGACCAGGAGAAGTTTTCCATTGACGTAGTGCATTTTAAAAGTTACACAATCTGTGTACACATAACTTCCTCTCCCCTTACTTCCCGCGAAATACATTAATTATATTCTATAGTGACCTTATGACCGTCCCAGGTATTAACTAGGGGGCAGAAAAAGACACTCACTGCACAGTTGATGAAACTGCACAGTCAGTCATCCGCTTTAAAATCACGCTACCGTAAGGCTAATAATAACTGTGCCCTCACACTGCAAAAACTGCTTATCTAACAAAATCTAACCAAGTGTTATTAATCTTATATCAAGATAAAAAAAACTAGTTGGTATTGTTTTTAGTATAAAGACACTTACCTAGCACTTTCTCATAAAATCATTTGACTTAAAATAAGTCAAACTTTTCTTAAATTAAGACATCTCATCCTGAAAACAAGCAAATTTGTCTGCCAGTGCGTTAAGCAAATTTGTCCTAAAAACAAGCAAATTTGTCTGCCAGTGCGTTGAGCAAATTTGTCTTGATAAGACTCCTTAAAATAAGTCAAAGTCTTCTTAAATTAAGTCAAAATGATCTTTCGAGAGAGCGCTAGGTAAGTCCTTTCATACTAAAAACAATACCAAATAGATTTTTTGATCTTAATATAAGATTATCAACACTTGATTAGATTTCATTTTTTGCAGTGCACACTATCGCACGTGACAATTTACTTAAAAAGGTGATTTTCTCCTCTTCTAGCGTATCGTGACGGGAGAACCATGCCAACTTTGGATGCGGTTATCTTAGCGATACTTTTTGCAATACCCTCGATATACATCGTTGGAAAGCTTCGTTTATGGCCGTTCATACACAATAACTTAGCTTAGTTTATGGCTGTGAGCACAATAACTTAATTTAGTAAATTTTACCAAAGTGACTAGTTTCGCCTTGCAGGGTCACATATAGCCAATCGATACAAAATATCATAAAATGGTTTTTGCATTAGGCTTATAGCCTAGCAGATAATAAGACTACCAAATTAATTAAACAAGAAAACTGTGTGTCTTTCTTTCCTGCGATTGGAATTAATGAAACTACTCTGCAAAGTGGAAATGGAAAAAAGTGGGAGATTTCGACAAATTTGGTTTTACTCATTTTGAGCCCAAACTGTTCGCCAAAGGCCATCATCTCTGGCCCCAGCTTGATGAAAAAGTGGCCACTTCTAAATGGGACCCACTGTAGGCCTACACGAACCACAGCCTAAGAGCGAAAGCAGTGCATAAGCCATCAGATGCTGGACTCGCTGCGAGGGAAATAATGACAGTGAGTAGGCACAGGTAAGTGCATCTCGCAAATTCGGCATAATGTTGTAATGTTCTTGTGTCATTTAGACAACTAGCCTAACTATATTTTTTAAAAACTGTTTTCTAGATCGGAGAGCAGTCTTGCGAGTTACTGGCGACCCTCGCTGGACATCAGACAGCCAAAACACCCAGAACAACTGAACAACAAATTCACTAACTCAATACTCATCATGGATATCACAAGTTTTAAACAACGAAAACAGAAAGGATGGAGGCAGCAAAGCTAGGAGTTATTCCAGATGGACAAGAACAAGGTAGGCAATTGGTGTGCTTGTCAGAACGTTAGACTGCACTAAAGCCAGACGTCACGTACAGCTAGAACAAAACTAAAGGTAACCTTAGCCTGTATAGGGCTGTATCAAGTTGTCCAAATGAATAGGTCATTGTAGACGTTGTCGTTGTATTATTGCATGTGGATGTTGTTATGCTATGCTGGCTACTTTTTTGCTGACTGACCAATGCACGGACCTAAGGGGGGTTAAGTTAAGTATTCAGAGTGAGACGTACTGTATATAGTTCCAGCACGTTGATACAGATGTGTTTCTGTGCATTCGTTCGGACGCCACTGGCTGTTTGTCCTTTGTACACGGCTCCCCACCCGTGGAGAGAGGCATTTGTGGTTATCACACATCTGCGGCTGACTCTTGCCATGGGCACACCTTTGCATAATGAGTTCGGGGAATGCTAGAAGGCCAGTGCTGACCAGCATTGATCTTCTAGTGGGAGGCACCTGTGTCTGTCCCGAGCTTGGAGTTTGCGCACTTGCAGTAGGCCAAGCGGCACTGCTGCTGATGCTGTGGTGAGTAGACCCAGCAGTCTTAGGCTGACTATACGTCCTTTGCGCACATGGACTATGCATGCTCTTATGTCTGCCTATCTTTTGGATGAGAGCTTGGCTATCAGGCTGAGGCTGGAGTGAGTGTAGTCATTAGGCATTATTCCAAAATCAACCTGGCAAAATGTTCCCCTAGGACCCAGCCAAACGTACCACCCTTAAGGCCTATTCACACCAAGAACGATAACGATAGCTATAACCATAACGACAAAAGCGTTCACACTGAACAACGATAAACAAAGTCTCTCCTTGTGTTAATGAATGTGACAGTTAAAATTCGATGGGTTCTGATTGGCTTTTAGCTTTTTATCGTTCGGAAAATCGCTCTGAAAGTGATTCCCAATGATATTGTTCTTCATGTCGGTATCGTTATAGTTTATGTGTGAACATCGTCATTCATATTAATGAGAACGATATTTATTTATAGTTATCATTCTTGGTGTGAATTGGCCTTTATATTTTGCAAAACTTAGCGAAAAATAGGCACTATTAATTAAAAACTTTGGTAACCAAAGAATACTCCTGAGCTCATGTAGGCTACAATCTAGTAAACAATGTCTAAACATCTCTCTTTAGCACCCCCGCTGGCCAGTTTGCAGAAACCTCAGAAACGTACCTGGTTGTACCTTTGGCTGGGTCTGCGAAAACATTTTGCTAATGAGACCAGGTTATCCAAAATTGAGAAATGGGGACTGAAAGGATTTGCAAGTTCTAAGTTCACATAAATAATAATTTTTGTAACTTTAGATTTTTATGAAACTTTTTTATGAGGGAAATAAATTTTAAATGTCTCTTCTTTCATACAAGACCAAAAAACAAAAATCATTATTTTCAATATTTTTTTATGTAATTGGCCTGTATTTAAAATTAGAATGTACGACTTCTGACTCATTTGGCCAAAACAGACAGTTCCTGTATTTCAGTATACTAAGTATAAGTATATATACTCTTTTGATCCCGTGAGGGAAATTTGGTCTCTGCATTTATCCCAATCCGTGAATTAGTGAAACACACTCAGCACACAGTGAGCACACAGTGAGGTGAAGCGCACACTAATCCCGGCGCAGTGAGCTGCCTGCAACAACAGCGGCGCTCGGGGAGCAGTGAGGGGTTAGGTGCCTTGCTCAAGGGCACTTCAGCCGTGCCTACTGGTCGGGGTTCGAACCGGCAACCCTCCGGTTACAAGTCCGAAGTGCTAACCAGTAGGCCACAGTAGTGGCTAAGCCTTGATCAAAGCACCAAACAAAGATCAGCTGCTGCTTCTTCATTATTGCTAACAAACTAGAAGAAGGGCAATTTCAGTTTTGCATTGTGCCTAACAACCTTATTATGCAAGTGTTTTGGATATCTTACTCTTGGTTATGTCGTGGGCACAATGTGAACACTCCTCGAAATCAAATCACATTGTAGCACCCACTACAAGTCAAGTTGGATAGCTTGACCCACAGTCAAGTTGGATGACTTGCAACTTAAGTGGCTTTACAAGAGTTTGTAAATGTTTCCCAATTTGCACATAATCTGAAAATATGGTCCAGATAATACAGTAATCTTACATCTTACATACAAACTGTGGGTTGTATTTTTTGTTGTTCACTATATAGTCATCTTAGATATGCTGTTGTCATGCTTATAAGATGCATTGTGTTTGTATATGAGAGGGAAAGAAAAAGGCAATGTTAGCATTTCCACTAAGGAAGAGTGAGGATGAGCTAGTTGGCAGTGATGAGGAGAATGGCATTGGTATGAAGTGGATGTAGAAAGCAGCCACTCAGCTTGACTGGCTGCAGCTGTATTACCTCAGAGACCAGGGTTCAAGGTCTGGTGGGGTAAATGTTCTCACCACACATGCTACATATGGTGTAAAAAAGGACTGTCAGAACAGTAACTGTCAAAATGATCTCTAGACGAGTGGGAACCTTCTATATGTAACACTATGTTATATCGTCTGTGTATCATTTGTTCATTTGAAATTCAATTGAGAGTCCAAATAAAAAAAATGAAATAAAGAAATAAAAGACTTATTTTAAAATAAAAAGTATATAAGTAAAATACTGACTTTGATATTTATTTTTTCCGATTGCTGTGACCCGGAAATTATTTATTGACTTCCATTGCCAGTTGCTGCTCCTGTTTTGCAGTGTTAAATCAGACTACCAGTCCGATTACAACTTTACCACACACAATTTAACCTAAAGACAATGGCTAGCCTATATTTAAATGTCCACTCGGACAGAGCGACAGAATCTGTTTTTTTCCTCAGCCGACAGTCTAAATCAGGGGTGTCCAAACTTTTTGACTCAAGGGTCACATTGGGTTTTGAAAATAGGCCGGCGGGCCACACACAAAAAATAATATATATATATGAACCTATATATATAACGTTTTGTATAATTTAAATGACAAAGTAATTTTGTTGTAGAAAATTAATTTCTTAAGAAATACTGTTAATTTGATGCTGTTTAATTCATTTATAAATGGTGCACTGTCACTTTAAGACTCTTTTGCCAGCTCCACTCAAATATAGCCTATGGCTAGTGCTGTGCCTATGGCGTGTGCCCTCTCACAGTTTATAAATGGTCAGTAGTGGGAACTACTGTTGCCATCGCGATTTCCTTTTAGAAGTTTCTTATAAAAAGGAGATATCAATGATCAACAATGACAAGCCAGCTGGAACCTGCCGCGCTCTCTCCCTCTCGTGCACACTCAAATGCGTTCCCAATTAAATGGAGTAGCATAATGTAGTTAGATCTGCTGCAATGGAGATACTATGTAACAAGCTGTTTTGACATTGTCATTACATCTAAGAAGAGTGTAAAGCAGTTTGCAGTAGCCTAAAGTTAACCACAATGTGGAAAACAAATAGCGAGCAGCCTATGATAACCTAATTAAATGCTCGGCAGGCCGGATTAAAGTGCGTGGCGGGCCGGATCTATGATAAACTAATAAATGTGTGGCGGGCCGCACTTGGCCCGCGGGCCGTAGTTTGGACACCCCTGGTCTAAATTAATAGTTTTTTCTAACTTGTAGTCTATGCTCGATTTCAATTATTTGCTCTGTTTGTGAATGAAGTTGTAGCCCACTTTCCTTAGATCAATGTACTTATTGAACGATGTGTGTCCCTAGTTTCCCTGTCATAGGCTACCTCTTGTCTCTGGTGTAATCTCACCAGAAGTTGCAGCTGGCTGTCTTCCAATGACGTTGTCGACAACAGATCTGAGCTGATAGATCTAGCATCTACTTCCGTGCAACAACATGGGCTGATGCTACATCCCAGATAGCAAAATCAGATTAGCAGATAGCGGACCGTTGGTGGTATGCCGCCGGTGGTGTTCCACTTGTGGTCCGCCGTTGGACCACCATCTCTTTAAATTTGTCATGAATATCAAGAAAAGTTAATAAAATGATATATGGAGTATAACTGAACAAATGAAAAGATTTTAGACCAATAGTGGCAAAATATTAGGCAATTTGTCTGCAACCCGCCAGCGGACCGCCAGAGAACCGGTGAGCAAAATGCCAGCGGACCACCACCAATGCCCCCAATGGACCGACAGTGGTCCACCAGCCTCTTGCTATCTGGGATAGGCCAGTAGGCTACTTCTATAATCATGGGGCAACGCTTTGGGCGAACGCAATGTTCATAAGCGAAACAGGCATTAATGGAGATGATTTTTCTGACGAAGCAACAACAAAACCGAGTTTGCCATCGTTGCGCAATTTCTCGCTAGGCCTAGTTGTTATTAGACATATTTTCTGTCGCTGGGATGGCCAAAATTAGTCACAAAATCTAGCAAAGTCACTAAATTGGCAACACTGAGCACTGGTCTAAAAGATCAAGAAAGTGACTTCGGATTGACTTCCAGGTAACAGAAATCAGAAAAAAATTAATCAAAATCAGTTTCGGCCCTGAGGTAGTTTTTTAAACGTTATAATTTTGATTTGACCATGAAATCAAAAGCCTGAAAAACAAAGTGTTATTTGTTTGTTTGTATCACATTCATAATAATGAAATAACAAGTCATTTTTTTCATTTTGGATTCTGAATTGAATATCAGATGAACAAATGATACACAGACCTATTTCATTGTTTGTTCATGAATGTGATACCAAAAAACAAATAAAGCCTTGTTTTTTAGACATTTGATTTTATGCTCAGGTCAAAAATAGAAATGTTAAACATGAGCACAGGGCTGAATTTGATTTCCATATCTAATTTTTCTGATATGTGTGAGATTAGTGATAGCCTTGGAGAATAAAGCCTGAAGTGATGGTCATTGGTTGAGTTTGGTCATTGTTTCAGTTGAAAATGTAGGCCTACAAGGCAAGCTACAAAATCATAGCTACAAATGTGTGCCTCTGCTTGCTGAATTTGACCTTACCTCTGACTTTAGGCACTTTTGAAACAAAACATTTGATTTATCCTATACAAAATCACATACGTTTTTAATTTGTTGCCATATCACTTGCATATAGGCTGGCCTACTTTTAATACCCAGCGGAGACTCCAATTTCATGATGGCTCATGATGGCTTTGTGTGTCTAAAACATCTTGCATCTTGCTTATGCACAAATCGACTGTGACCAAGGACAGCTACCTTGGTTTTAAATTTCCTAATGAAAGCTTTATGTTAAATGCGCTGTTATTGGAGTTATATGAAGTCTATCATGAACTGGCCAAGTAGTGTCATGTCAAATCTGACTTTTTTGTGCAGCAACACTTTCTTAAAACCAAAATTGTGATATAGCACTTAATGTACTCCAGTAAATTAAGTGATGAATGAGTTTAATTTCATCCATAAAGCCAAGAAGAAATAATGTTCTGGACATTCGATAACCATGCACTTCAGCTGAACAGCTACTGGAAAAATATGCTGCTACTGACAGCTTTCAACAAATGAAAAGCTGCAGTTTTTTTATTCACTGATAAGATTGTATCTACACCATGGGCGGAGTTTGACATTTGAGCCAGGGGGCGCGAACAAGAAAAAAAAGTCATTGTAGCGGCTAAGACCTGGCCTACCACTTGGGGAATACAGCACAAGAACATATGGACAAAACAAACATGCTAAATAAACATAAATGATTTTAAAGGGTTAGGCTATTTGCACCCCTGGTACAATTAGCAGTGTATGCTATTTACCCTGCTATGTACCCTGGTGCAATTAGAAGTGAATTCTATTCGTACCCCGGTGCACACAGCAATGTGTCCTATTAGTACCCCGTCTGGTACAAATATCAATGCATGCTATTCATACCCCGGTGCACACAGCAATGTGTTCTATTAATACCCCATCTGGTACAAATATCAGTGTATGCCATTTGCACCCCTGTGCATTTATTCTGGTATATTGATCACACAATGTAATAATAATAATAAAAACAAGCAACATGTTCTTTTGTTGTTATGTAACAGGGTGTGAATAGCTCAGCTGTGTAATAGACACTCTGAATAAGGTATGCTGTTTGCATCCATGTATAGTTAAAAGTGGATGCTATTCGTACCCTGGTGTATATAGTACTGTATGCTATTTATACCCTGGTGCATGAACTAGCTAATTACTGCAATCAAAACTTCCATTTGAGAACCGATTTCTCAAATTGTGCGCCTTCTCTCTAGAGACGTTGGTACACATATACACTCACTCTGCCAAAACACATCACATGGGAATCGAACCCCAGTCTCCCACATGCTAACCCATGTCTGAGAACACTGCATTATCTTCTTCCACAAACAAATGGTGTTTGCAGGTAAAGTTATAGTTTATAGGCCTGAACGTATTCACAAAATTTCTGTTAACTAACAAACTGATGGTTGTATGTGTTCACTGAACCAAGATTATGAAAATAAAACACAACTTCTCAATCTAAAACTTAATCTGAACAGATATTTGTGTCGAATAGGCCAAGGCTATTCGTACCAGGGGTGTAAATAGACACTCCGGATTTTAAATTACATTGTAACAATTTAACAATTTGCCCTTATGAAATCCAATCGCAGCACGGCTGTCTTGGAACGCAATAGACAGATGGTGGCGGAATGCCCAAACACTTGAATTCAACTAAAATGTAACAGTGAAATGCCTCTCCAAATGCAGAAACAAAGTGCAATCACACCATATTTTCATGTAACGAGCAGATATCTACAACATCATTACATGCTACCTGAGAATTGCTGGACTTTAGCCTACTTGTCTGGAGAATTGCTGGACGTTAGCCTACTTGTCACTTGTCAAAAAGCAGCAAAAAGCAGTATATGAACTCAGATGTATTACCTACCACCATTTACTTGTTATGTGTTATTTAAAATATTTATAAAATATCGTAATTCTTCCACTCATTTTTGAAACAATACAATTACCTGTTTCAAGCACCCCCCCACTCTAATCTCTTCTTTGTAAAATTTAGTGATCTCTATCTCTATCTACGGCTCTGACTTCAACCACCACCATGGCGCCAACCATTGGCCAGGCACATGTGTGACTACAATGTTTCCACTAGATTATTGAGTTTTCATCTTGATGAGGATATTTCTGGAACCTGAAGGTGACATTTTTTGAACACGCAAAGGAAAAATATTGAATTGAAAACATTTCGTTCTATTGTGGATGAGGCTTTAAATAACTATTTAATCAGCAGTGGGAAATTAAGATGGTGGAAAAAAGAAGACTAAGGCGGTAGACATAATGTGCAATTTCAATACACTTGCCTTTTGAACAGGATGTAGAAGTAACCTAGGTTCAAAATGTTTATTTTTATTTAATATTCTTTTATATAAACAAAAGTCTGTAAAACCTTGCTGGGGTATGTTCTCCCCTGCATCCACTGATTTAAAAGTTTGTACCTTATAGTTGTATAATTATGAATATACTGTTTTCTTTGTACTTTGGTATCGTTGTCAGCAGTGAATAAATTCTTCCTGGCTGATTTTGCCAATAAAAGACATCTATACAGTGCTGTCTATCAATTCATTAAAAAAAAATCCAATACTTTAGCTTTATTTCACTGACTAATTTCAGTAGCGGAACAGAATGGTACCAATAATATGGTGAATATATGGTCACAAGATGGAGGCATGAAACATGAAGATTTTTGACACAGAATGCAGGATAATTTAACACATTTCCTCATAGTGCAGTAAACCTCCTGTCATTCCATGATTACTTTAGTTAAAACTCCAACTTGAGAATTTAATGAGTGCCAATGCTGAAATTTGCACAACGCTGATGCCCTAAAGTAAATAAACAAAAATAATCAGTAAGCCTTCCTTTTATAGTCCTCTAACTACTATGTATCTACCTAGAAAATACACAGTCAATTATAGTGTATTATTGGGTAACTATGCAAATTATTAAAACACCTCAACTATTATAGAAGATTACTGGGTAATCACTACCAGTAATATGTGGATAAATACAGAGAAACTACAGTTTTAACAGAAATACCAAGAAAAACTATATTCTATCAACTCAACAAAGAACCATGGTAACGAAGATCGATTTGCGTACTTTCCATGAAAGTACTGTAGGCAAGTAATTCTTAGACACACCTTCTGTATTACCCATCAATTCCAGTTATATTAGTAGTTATCCAAGGTTTATATAGGTTTATAACAGCCCAGGGCCCAGTTCCCCGAAAGCATCGTAAGCCTAAGAGCATCGTAAAGTCCCTCTTATACAAAAGTCTTACGAATTTTGCCGACTGTTTCCCGAAACGATCTTAAGAGCGTTGTGAAAACACTCGTAGATCTACGAGTGCTCCAGAGTTCTCGTTACTGGCTAAGAGCGTCTTAAGGTACTTCTCACTGAGGTCACCAAAAGGACATACAGGGGAATTACAACTTAGAATACAATTATCCAACTACGTTCCCATTCTTTATTGTATTTACTTGTGATGAATCAGCTTTTAGCGTGCAAAATAGCATACATTTAATGGTCATAATAATGTGATTTAAAGGAGAATTCCGGTGTGATATTGGCCTAAAGTGTGTTGAAACATGATACCGAGTGTGAATGTATGTCTCATAGCCCATCTCAGGGCTTGTCATCTCCATCTGGCGGCTAGTTAGTCGATGTTAAAAGCTTTTTCAATGGGGTTAGCTCGCATCGCCTAGTTATGCAAATAAATCACTGTTTTACACCATTTATTTAGGCTCAATGTATCTCCACACTTCATTGGTAGACTTCCGAGGGCCCTGACATTTAAAACGAGACATTGAGAACTTTGAAAAAGCACTGGTAGTTTACTTACAAGACGATTTATACAGACAGTATCTTCAAAGTTTAGCGATGCAGCCATCTTGAATTTAGTCACGATAAGTCGAGCGAAGAGTATGAATTAACAGGTATGATAAGGGATCAGATTCCAAAAATAATTCTGTGGAAATGCATGGATTCCAGTTGCTGCTACTGGAAGAAACTGGAATCCATGCATTTCCACAGAATTACTTATCATACCTGTTTATTCTTACTTGTCGCTCGACTTATCGTGACGAAATTCAAGATGGCTGCAAACGCTAAATTTCGTGAAGATACTATCTGTATAAATCGTCTTGTAAGTAAACTACCAGTGCTCGTTTTAAATGTCAGGGCCCTACCAATGAAGTGTGGAGCTACATTGAGCCTCGTAAATGGTGTAAAACAGTGATTTATTTGCATGGCTAGGCCGATGCCGAGGCACCCCCATTGAAAAAGCTTTTGGTAGCATCGGCTAACTAGCGCCAGATTTTGGAGTGCAGGGGACAAGCCGAGATGGGCTATGAGACATACGTTCACACTCGGTATCATGTTTCAACACACTTTAGGTCAATATCACACCGGAATTGTCCTTTAAAGCGGAAAAAATGTAATCAAGGTATGAAACGAGACGCTGCCAAATAGTTTGCCATTATCTTTGTGTAAGTGTAGGCTATCTTTTATTAGGCCTATAGGTAAAAGCAGAGAAAGGAACATGTGGTTTAGTGCTGCGTCAAAATCTAAGCCTAGACTTATGTTATTTAAGCCTACACATTTCCTCACTTTCTTACTCAACCTCTTTCTTATCTTCAAACGTCTTCTTAGCCCATTGAGTGCCAAAAACGTAATATTACGTTTTTCCTTCCCATGCTGAGTGCCAAAAACGTAATATTATGTTTTTAGCTTTTTTTTAAATTACTTAAACTAGACACTCTAACACACCTTATATGTGATTTTGGGAACTCTGTGATGAATGGAAATGAAATATATGACGATCAAAAACTCACAACGCACAATCTGGACATTTTATCTGACATTTTATCATAACTCGGTTGGCTTTGGGTCGAATCAGTGACGATGCACGCCAGGTCAAAACCAGGCCATTTTCGTGGGTCTATCACTAGGTGGCAGTCTCGCCAGGTCTCGCTGATCACTTCCGAAAAGTTTACACAAGTAAGTAACAGGCAACACTTCATATTTCATGAAAGACGCAAATCTCCATTTCTAGAAAAAACAGCGATTTTGATGAAAAACTAGCCACTGTTTAGCTTGGGATTTCTCAGGAACAGAGGCGTGTAGAAATACAAGGTTTGCACCCACCGAGAGCTTAAAATCTCACCTTTTAAACGAGCCATTGTATGTGTTCATTGCTATAACACAGAATATGCTGTGGCTGTACAAAAATAATCAACAATGGTCTAGATTGCTGGCACTCTTGGACAAAGCTCCCGAAAACAGCTTGGCATTCAATGAGTTAAGTGACACCAACATAAACGGTGCAACAATCTAATCTTAAATAATTACAATTATTTGTCTGTGTGCGGTATGTAGCCTACTTGGGATGCTTGTCAAAGTTTTTCTATTTCCGTATTAGTGTGAATTAATGTGTAGATCCGTTGAAAGTTGAAACGGTAGGCCTAGCTGTGACGTGAAGTCACCTGACATCACCATCAATTAGAGGATATTTCAGAACTATTGACGTGGACAGCTCCCCTTAAGAGTGTCTTAAGAGCAGTGCATGCGTGTTCACGCTACGAGCATGTACAGGAAACAGTCAGAAAAACCAAACAAACGATCGTAAGATGAATCGTAGAAAACCCTCGTAAGTGCGTGTCTCCATCGTTATTGGGAAACGGGGCCCAGGTTTAATTATGTTCAATTGTTGTTCATCAGTAAACCCATTATAATGGGTTTATTAAATGTATCTACCTCTGTACAACATCTGCAGGAACAGAATAAACTGTCAGAATTGGGAAAGGAACATATCTCTTATAAATGTTATGGCCAAGGGCGTAGGATTGGTCTCAGCTTTGGTGGGGACACATACCCCAACTCTTGCTGTCACGATACCAACATTATTGTTTTAATACCAAAACCAAGGGAAGAATCTTGATTTTGATACTATAGTGATTTTTAAAAATGAATTTCATCAAGCTAGTACCTTTCCGGAAATGTTGCCATCTTTGCTGCCATCTTCAGGGGAAAGTCCGTAGGAGTTGATTGCTGAGTGTGTTGTAACACGCTCTGGAAATTCACAATTTCGTCGCCAGGAAAGGTACTGGCTTGATGAAATTCATTCTGGACTCTCTATCCGACCACATAAAGACCTCGTAAGTGTTATGTTGTTTGGAACTGTAGTAGAGGTATAAAAATAGCGTTTTGTAGCGGCGAAATTGATATGCCCTGCTCACTTCCAGGCTACGAGTTTTGACTGAAAACGGTACAATCGAACTTTCTCAAAACACATCCGAATGACATGATTTTGATGTCAACTCAACGTATGTACCCCCAATCATCCGTAAATCGATCTAAAGTGCATTTTACTCCGGATAATTCCTTTAAATAAAACTTTTGGCCTATGAGCATTATTGTTGATAAGATGAGCATAATACTCAACCTTTGCTGCCTTAACAGAGTTTTGGTAGGCCTTTTCTAGAATCTCTGAAAAGGTCATAGAAGACCTGAAGCTTCTCTTTTTTCCATTTGCACTCTGCTTTCCTGCAAGATTTTCTGACAGAACGGGTCGTGGCATTTAACCATGGAGTGGTGATAGTTTTGACACGCTTTTGTTTTAGTGGGGCAACACAGTCTTAGGTCTCAAGACAGGATGCATTAAAGAGAGTGACTAATTCTTCAATGTCAGAGCAGGTGGAAATAGCAACAGACCCATAAGCCTAGCGACCCATCACCTGCCTATGACAATTCTGCCCGGATTCCTGGCCTGTCTGCCGACCCACCACATGCCCCTTGACAACTCCCTTCCCCTGGACAAATCCAATGCTGGACTATTTGAACTTTCTGTCACTAAATCAGGATTAATGAATTATCAAACCAGATACGTAATCACCCCACCTCTTGTAACTTTCTGCTCAAGTGCTTTTTAACACCATGTCTTATTCTCTACACCTGACTATCATATGCATTTGTCATGTATACAGACCTTACTGTCCTGTATTGACCCTAGACAGATGGGTCAGGCCCTTGAGTCGTGGATCTGCTCGAGGTTTCTTCCTATATGTATCTCCAATTCTAGGGAGTTTTTCCTCGCCCGTTACCCATGGGCCTCTCTCTTTCTTTTCTTTTCTTCCTTTTTTTCCTTTTTCTCTGATTGCCTACATTCTGTAAAGCGCCATTATACATGTGTAATGTTTTGGCGCTCTATAAACACAATAAATTGAAATTGAATTTTCCACAGTAAAATTTCATTTGAAAGCCTGGTCACCAGTTGCCAGTTTGTATGGCTAGTTACTCTGCCTACTTAGACTCTGCATGATGAAAAGGCTTTGAATGTTCCTTTTCTTCTTTGGTGGCATAGCTGATCTACAAAGCACAAAAAGGAAAAAATGTGCATGCTGAAGGGAAAAGGGAATATTAAAAAGTTTTGCACTGGCCTTTTTTGGGTTATATATTGGTAGACATCCCTGATAACTTAGCCTATACGGACACACTCGCTCGCTTTTCAGCCAATGTCACCGGCACAGTGAAGTAGGCCTAGCCTAGGCTACAGTATGCTTTGACACTGTTGTGTGTGTCAGATAAACCCCCTTCGGTTTCAGCCAATCAAATGACATTGTTTCGTTTACTGTCGCCTTGGCCGTCGGAATAGTCCAAATAGCATAAAGGAGTTCGCTAAAATATTGGTGGGGACAATTTTGTCATCTCAAAATATTGATTGGGACTAGTCCATAGCGTCTCACCCTAAACCAGTGGTCCCCAAACTTTTTCTTCCGAGGGCCAGCTCACTATACCTGGCTCTAAGAGAGGGCCAGAGATTCGGAGTATATAAGTAAACATAAATAGCTTAGTGCTGTGAACAACAGCAGTCTACCTTAGTTGAATATTCCATTACATTTAATCATAGGCTACTGCGATTTAATACCATTATTAGCTGTGTTTATATTGCCATCATGCCATATCATTCAAAAAATGTAGCTCAAATGAAATAATACTAATAAAAAGACTTTAACAGTCCCAAAAGTGTATTTTATCCAAAATGTGTGAACTCTGAACTCTGTGTATTTGCATACACAGCTCAAGTTGTGAACAAGCAATATCCTACAAATAATTTGAAGTTCTTAAACTATGAGAGTTTTATGAAGTGCAGGCAAAAACATCTGAAATGACCACTTTCACTCACCTGATGAGAACTTGTGAATTTGTAAGAACATTTGAACGAGTGAATAAAAAATAGAAATAATTATCCCAGAAAGTCCCAGAAATATGACTTGACTTAGTTAGTTATTAAAAATTAATTGATACACTTCTAGAATACTTTGAGCACTAATGCAGTCAGCCTCTTGCATTGATTGCAGGTAGGCCTATGTTTCATTCCACCAGTGGACAAAAAGAGTATTACATGTGTACTGTTAAGACTCGCCATAGAGAATGCATGGGGGAAATTACGGAAGTTATAGTTTGACGATGTCATACTCCCATGCGGGCCAGATACTATATACCGCAGACATGTTTTGGGGGGCCACCCAAAATGAGGTGGCGGGCCGTAGTTTGGGGACCACTGCCCTAAACCTACGCCAATGGTTATGGCAAAACCCAGGTAAAACCATGGAAACAAGTATGACTTTATTTTATAGTACAGTTTATGCTTACATACTGGGCCCTACTTTGATTTATGGATAAAGTGCAAAGTCTTAAGCCTAACTAAAATGTAATAACTAGACAAAATCTATTTTCTATTTTCTTCACCATTGGCCACATTGATGAGTCAGCTCAATGCTCTCATATGCCAGACGTTCGTATCCAGCAGAATTGGAGAAGGTAGCAGTGAAGAAACTTATTATGATCGACTTCTAGCACAATGAGCTATGACGTGACAGTTAAACTGTATCAACACATTCATTTAGAGCTGAACTCGATGTGTCCAGAATTTTCTGGTCAGCGTGTCTTTATTGCAGTTGTTTGAAGAACTAGCTATCATTAATTTGTGATTACTTATTGTTATGGCAGTAAAAACTCTGTCAATGGCTTTTTGATGCGAGTAGCTTTTCAAATCAAAAAAGTTCTCTGGCCAACAATTCTTGTCAAAAAAAGAAGCCTAGTTTTTTCTTGGTATTTCTGCTATAGTTTCTCTGCATATATCTACATATTACCTGTAGTACCTAATATTGCTCTATAATTCGTAACAGTTAAGGTGTTTTTAGTATTATTATTACACGGCTCTTCACAAGGCAAATAGAACGCTCCATTGGCTTGAATGGGATTTCCCAAAGTTCTACGGTAAAATATTTTCATGTAATTACCGCTGCAAACATATAATTACCGCTGTCAATGGCAATGGGTTTTGTGCTTCTGATACGTCTTTCAAATCACTAAGCAAGGACTGGAACTTCATTCAAAAGTGAAAGCAGACGGTTGATAAGCTGTGTTCTAAAGAATGTTTGACTCAAGTTTAGCGTGTGTTCAGCAAACTATTTTTTTCTCAGCAAATGCCACGATGAACGGTAACAAATAGGCTAGACTATGTAGTGGGGAGTTTATTATGTTGTGGGGAGTTTATTATTTTGTTTTGGCAAGTAGCCGTGTAATAAGCGGGACAATGTATATGTAGTCGACCGGCGTTCTATACATTATCCCTTACATAATATGAATATTACAATATAATTACCCTGTATTATTAGGTAACTACTTAAGTAGGGGACTTTAAAAAGAAGGGTTACTAAATAATCTGCCATGTATGGTTGCAGTTACATTGCAACTGAATATGCACATGCATTATTTGCACAACATTGCTCATTCTTGTACTCCTTCATTCTTTCCCTCTATAGTCTCACTGGCACACAGCTTGCCATTGTGTCTGTGCGAGCATTACATAACAGTGAGAGTCCTATACTTGAGGAGACTGACCTTACTTCCCGAGTCCATGGGTCCACATTCGCCCTTATCGTACCACCATATGTTTTTCAGCTTGTCTAAGATGCCTGATTCACTCAGTTTCAAAACGGCAAGGTTTACAGGAGTTCTTCAACCACGTGGAGAAATAACATAAATAACATCATAGATCATGTTATTTTATGTTATTCAGTTACAGTTGCTAACATACATATTCTGTCAAAATGATGGAAATAGGGTCCCATTTGTCATACATGTCTCTATCTTTGATATGGGGCCTGTGGTTGGTGTAACAGACGTATGAATGGGACCCTACTTCATCACTTTCAGTAACAGGCACATACTGCCAAGGCCAACAAGCAAAACAATTTTTGCAAGGAATTACTGTCTATCCAAAATTATTGATGAGGAGAGATGCCGGAAACTAGACAATACCCTGTCCAGATTTTTTTTGTTAAACCTATTAGCTGTCTATAGGAAATTATATTAACATTGGCATGCAAGTTTGGACACCTCAGTCAAAATTTGGTATTGTAACTTAAAGGCGCAGTCAGGGATTTTATGATTTCAAGCCCATACAATTTTTTTTGTCACATTCAGCTATCATCCCGAATCAAATTCAAAATTCTACTACTCACTTTCAAAGCCCTCCATGACCTTGCTCCTCCTTACCTCTGTGACCTTCTGATCTCTTACACTCCTTCCCGCTCCCTTAGATCCTCTAACCAAAATCTCCTCTCGGTCCCCCGCACCAGACTCTCTACCCTAGGTGGCAGGTCTTTCAGCGCCATGCCCCCTAAGCTCTGGAATTCCCTCCCTCAATCCCTCCGTGACTGTCCCTCCTTTCCTTTCTTCAGAGCTCACCTCAAGACCTTTCTGTTTCAGGAACACTTTTCACCTTCCGCCACCGCTTGACTCATCGCAAATGCCCTTTTTTTTTGACTGTTTGTTTTTTTGTTGTCTTGCTTTGATTGTGCTGACTTTGTAAAGTGACCTTGAGTCTGAGAAAGGCGCTATATAAATAAAACATGAAAATGCATCACATTGAGGATGGTAGCATCAAGATAAAAATATACAGAAAACCCACACACACAGACCAGTATTTACTATGGACATCAGAGCACCCCACAGCACACAAGCTATCAGTGGTCCGCACCCTATATGACCGTACCAAGGTCATCACTGACAACCATGACAGAGAGGAGGAGTACCATATAAAACAGGCACTCAAAGCCTGCAACTACCCAAACAAAGGCAAGAGAGAGGTCCAGAGGAATAACAACAAGGAGAAAGAAAAAAGGTTCTAGGCCTGAGAACCTAGGCATGGTCGCCCTCCCATACGTCAGGGGGGTCACAGAACGCGTACAGCGAGCGATGAGGAAACACCACATCATCCCACCAGTGAAGCCACACATCAAGCTTCGCCAAATCCTAGTACACCCTAAGGATCAGATTCCCCCTGAGAAAAAGTGTGATGTGATATACGAGATCCCTTGCCTAACATGTAATAAAACGTACATAGGAGAGACAGGCCGGCAATTCAGCACACGAAAAAAGGAACACCAGAAAGAATGTGAAAAGGAAACATCTGGAACG
This sequence comes from Alosa alosa, assembly GCF_017589495.1. NCBI lineage: Eukaryota > Metazoa > Chordata > Actinopteri > Clupeiformes > Clupeidae > Alosa > Alosa alosa. Next base: position 1,689,801 of record NC_063190.1, read on the forward strand.
CTCACCCGTGCAACAAGAATGAAAGCAACACAGGAAAATCTGAAATCTGCCATTTCAGACCACTGTAAGAGGGAAGAGCATCTAATGAACTGGGATGCAGCCAAGGCCATCAGAACGGAAAGCAAAAAATTCCATCGGTGGATCAAAGAGGCGGTTGAAATCAGGAAGCGGGCCCCAAAGACTGTAAACCGGGATGAAGGAGCCTACCAACTATCCCACACCTGGGACACAGTCCTGCAAGGCCGCCTCCGGCAGGGTGTGGTGGGATGGAAAACGCCATATAACACATCTCAGACGACGTCACACCAACATCACGTGACACCTCTGATGAAGGCTACAGAGGCAAGGTAGCCGAAACTGGTCAGGTACAAAACAATTTACTTTATTGGCCTTTATAGAGAAACAGTATAAATACTATTGCTGTCCCCCTGACCGGATTCCTGGCCCGCGCAGTCTTGCGACCCACTACTTGCCCAATGACAACTCCTAATCCCCTTGGACAATTAATTTCCTACACTGGACTATTTAAACTTTCTGACACTAAATAAGATTCATGCATTATCATACTGGATATGTAACATACACCTCAGGTGGATTTAAACCACCATGTTCTTTTTTTCTACACCTAACTAACTTATTCATTTATCATGTAAACAGACCTTACTGTTCTGTACTGACCCTAGGCAGATGGGTCAGGCCCTTGAGTCTGGCCCTTGGATCTGTTCGAGGTTTCTTCCTACATGTATCTCCAATTCTAGGGAGTTGTTCCTCGCCCCTGTTACTCATGGGCCTTCTCTGATTGTTTAACACTCTGTAAAGAGTGTTACATGTGCAATGTTTTGGTGCTCAATAAGTGATATTAAATTGAAATAGAAAATTTAAACAAACGCGACTTCCTGCGAAATCCCTGACTGCGCCATTAAGTTAACATTTCCCACATTTTAAGCCAGTTTTATTTTTGTTCTGTTTGAAAAATATAAGAGTGAAAAATGGAAAGGAGCAACAATCAGATTTGAACTCTCAGATTTTTACCGGTCTCTGTAAAGTGTTGTGAGGGCCCGGAGGAGTGTAGAAAAGCACAACATGAATCCAATCGATTTACCATTAACTAGCTTGTTAGCAGTGGTGTAGTCTAGTTAGCTGTAGTGGGTATACTGAGATGTAGTAGTTCGCTGTAGTGGGTATACGAATCCCCCCAAATGTTAATACGTATCCTTGCCTATTTTAAGTGGGTACTGAGATAGTGATTCTTTTTTTTACGCCTTTAATGACAGGACAGTAGAGAATGACAGGAAGCGAGTGGGAGAAAGAGTCGGGGTGGGATCCGGAAAGGACCACGGGGCGGGAATCGAACCCGGGTCGCCGGCGTATGGTGCAGGTGCCCCAGCCAGTTGCGCAATGGCCGGGGCCGATAGTGATTCTTTTTAAGTGGGTTTACTATGTAGTCCTGCGTATCACATAGACTACACCACTGCTTGTTAGGGCAAAATCATTGTTAGGAAATGTTAGGTGATGCAAATGTAAACGTTTTATAAATACTGTGACTCCTCATACTTTGTCCTATCAATTAGCGTGGGTTTCTCTGAACCTGGCACCTAGCACTTCAAAATTATGATCAAAGCAAAGAGAAAGCTATAAAATTACATAACAGTGAGAGTCCTAGACTTGAGGAGACTGACCTTATTATAAAGGCTATAAAATGATCAGGTAGCTGTTCTTTAGTTCTTAATGTAATTAAGAAATGGCAGTTGTCAGGAATGATGGGGGCTGACTTTCCGAGAGAGCTGCTCATCCCTCTTTGCAAGACACTTTCAGACCTTGTTAAGCAGGTTGATAAATCATGCTTTGAGCTTGTGTTGTAAGCAATGGAATACGTTTTTACTGGTGAAGGAAGAATGATTTCAATTATACCAGCAAATATCACAACCTGAAGATGAAAAGAGTTTGACTTTTACAACAGATAAACGAGCCTGAACACATCTCAACATCTACAATGGACTACCTCAAGAGGCTCAAGCTAAAGTCATTTACAGACTGTCATATTGGCAAAGCAGGTGTTACTTACTATAAAGAGATGGCCAAACTATTCATTTGGGCCCTTTTCCTTTTTTCCAATGATAATGTACAACATGGAAATTAAAAATAAATCTTACTTGATATGATGATATTATAGAAATGTTGTCATTTTTATTCCTTTCGGAAATTACATAATTTTTTACTCACTTACCTATTAGTAGCAACAATTGTGACCAGGGGTGCCCAAACTTTTGCATGCTGCTGGTTATGTACATAAAAATATACAAATACAATTGGAAACATTTGAAATGTCACTATCGGAAACTTTTTTTTTGCCTTACACCTGCAGTCCATAACAAAAACAGGTAGCCTATATTATGCATTTGGTATGTGCAAATATTTTTGCTTTGTTGGTAAGAAATGTTTTTCCTCATATACTAACACATTATACTAGGGTGTAAGATGTGGCCCAGACAGTTGCACCTGTTATCACAGAAACAGTTTACACACATTCGGTGACATAGTCCTGACCTTCTCACCACCTCCACCGCTGCCACACTCGCCTTTGTCGTACCACCACTTGTTTTTCAATTTGTCCAACAGGCCTTGTTCATTCAGTTTTAAAACTGCCAGGTTAACTGCACTTCTTGAAATGATAAAACACAGTTTGTCAGAATAAGCAGCACCCAATCAGGGAAAGCAACAGTATAAAGGAATGACAGTTAAATAACAACCAGAGACATAATAGCATTAAACAAATCTCTGTTTAACAATACATTAAAAGATTTAAAATGAATTCTTTTGAGGGACAGTTACACACACACACACACAGACTCATTCTGTTCTACTGAATCCTTATTTCTGATAAGGAATCTTCGCTGGAACATATGCTAAATGGAATGAATGTGCAAATGACCCCTCTATTGCATGTTTTTTTTCTAATTAACAGCAACATAAAACGTGTTTGACTATATTGTGAAAATTAAGACATTTATTTTGCTATGGAAATTGTTAGGTGACTTCACCAGGATATGTTGTTCCCTTTTCTACAGAGAGGTACCTCTGTGTCCACCACCACAAGGTTAATTTTAAGCAATAAGAATACCATTTTTAATGTATTGGTAATAATGGAATTGCCTGGTAAAGTGAATAGAGTCTGGTCACTCATGATTGGGAAACTTTTCCAACATGGTGACGGGCATAGATATAGTTTAACTTTGAAATCATTGGTCAAGCCTAACCAATCACATTGATCAGAGATTCCTGACGTTACCTCCTACTTCACCTAAACTTTACAAACTGACAATAAACGGCATTAGCAGTCAGGAAACAATGTATCTGGGCCTACCTTTGTTGTAAATAAATGTACATATTCTACCAACTGCATTTTTTAATGTTTGCAGTCGTTGCTACTACCGTTTACCACAGCCACTTTCGATTTCAAAACTATTCCGTCAACCCCTGTCATCGCTGATTGGGCAGGTAATCTGCCAACTGATGGAAACGTTAGTGAACGATGGCGTTCCAGACTAGTATCTCCCTGAAAAGAGATCTAGGTGGGAGTGGTCAGGCTAATACTGGATGCAATAGAGGGACTTCCTGCTGCCAAAATTTGGTATTTCTGTGGACATGGGTTTATATTGTCTTTCAGTGGACTGTTAACTTCCCAGCAAACCCTTATTCATTTGTTATTTTAAAGTTCTCAGAGGGTGCTTGTCAGTGGCGTCCCTCATCTTTAAGACTTTGGGCCCTATTTTAGCTAAAACGCACTAGCGAATAGCTTAATTAAATTTAGTGGGTTGTCCAGTCCACATTGGGAGCGGTTTTGTTATCAATCGTTATCTAACATCGGGTGGATGGCACAACAAGGCGTTCCTATGTTTCTTAATCAGTCATGGGTATGTTTTGGGCTTAACATCATTTAAATCAATGAGAATGACAACAGCGTATCTGTATTTTGATAGTCAACGGCGCATTTGAAGGAATCTGCTTGTTCGCGAGACCATATGGAACAGGCATTCCACTAAACCATGCCTTACTAAAACCTAGCAGAATATAGCCTACACGCATCTGCACTTGTCTTTTATTTGAACTCATTGGTAAAGTGAAACTAACTTCACTGTGGTGTCATAGTCAAGGACAAAACAGTTATACACAGTTAATTACTTTCACTATTTAACTATCACTTAAACATAGCCTGAAAAACACCCCAATAATGTTCGAATGATCATTATCCTGCAGAGTAGTTGCTGCTTACATGTCGTGACAGTGCGTCTTCAGCTGTGCGTCTTTCGCTATAGACCAGTTTTTTTTGGTCAGTGGCGTAATGCTTTTTAGATGGTGTAAGATAGCAATTTTTACATAATGCGCCAGACCCCACCTTAGGTCATTAATTGCAACACCTCTGGGCGCAAAGCTTAATAAAAGTGACGTGCATAGCGCAAAACTCGAGTGTAAAATAGGAATACACTTTGCGTCGGGATGATAATCTGCTTTGCGCGAGGTTGGTTTTGCGTTGCGAAAATAGGGCCCTTTAAGTCGGATATCATTTCAATACATGCATCTGCAAGCATAGAAAAAATATAATCCCATGGATCCTATGACTTACATAAATGTTATTTCAAAATTTGGATATAAGCATCAGCATTTTCTGCTAAATACCATTACTATAAGTGCAAGAGACATGCATTCTGAACCTACCATTTCCTTGACAGATCTTTTCCATTATAGGAATAAACTTTTTAGCTGAAGCACCTAACATTACCTACCATGAGTTAAAGGGAACATCACCCAATGAGCCATTAGGTAGAAAACACTAAATGCGACAAGAGGGAAATTAATAGGTTTAGGCACGCCAGGGAAGGTGGAATACCATAACAACATGTCAATATATTGTTATATTACTCCACCCACCTTAACTGTGAACGCTTGGGTGTTGCCACTCCATAGCCTTTGGAGTCCAGGTTGCCTCCAACCTTCATTGTGTCACAGGGCTTCCGCTGTTCCGTGTACTCATTCATGGTAGACTCTAATAGGAAGGCATACTTCCCTTTGGACTTGCGAACTCGTGCGACTCCCTCTGCGGTTCTCTTGGTAAACACAGTAGGCTCAGCAGACTTCATATAAGTCCACATTTTCTCATATATAGCTATTTTGGACCTCTGGATGAAGAGAAAACAGAAACCAGGGTGATATTCATCATTAGATTGTAATAGTATGTTAAAGACACAACTTTCCACCAATATATGTTATGTATCTGTCCCTACTAACAGGAAGAAAATGTCTCCACAAAGAATGTGTGATCAGAGTAGGACTGAAAAGACAGCTACTCATTTTCATTTATGATAGTAATGATCAGTAAGCCTCAGCCAACCTCAGTCCATTTAGCACAAATAACACAACTCACCCTGAAGAACTCTTTTGTGGACCCTGAGTCTAATGTGCCATAGGCTATATCCGTCTGTTTAGCCAAATCCTCAGCACTCTCAATGGGTGAAACCATTCTCTCAACTGTCAGGAAAGCAGCCAGGTTGGCAGTGTATGAGGATATAATGATGAGGGTGAAGAACCACCAGACTCCACCCACAATTCGCCCAGAGAGAGATCTGTTAAAAAAAAAAAGAATATAGCAAGTACAGAAAGGGAGATAAGAATAAAATATGGTGGATATGAGAGATGTGGAATGTAGAGATACATTGAAAGGAATAGTACAAAAGTGGATGACTGATGAGTGGATATTCACTGATTCTGTAGTCCTTGTGCCTATGAACATGGTGCAGCTGTCATATCTCTCTGATTTAGTCATGCAGTTCACAGAAACTTAGTCATTCAATCTGACATTTAAAGTTCGAAATGCAGGAATGGTTAGCAAATTTTCATACCACACACTTCTCCTTGTCCTTGCAGGAATAACCAAAATTGACAAAGGTGGAGGCTGAAGGCTACATGCCTGAAAAGACCTGACTGAAAGATATCTGGGTGACATTTACTGACCACATCAATACATATTTTATGATGAATGTTACATAGTAGATACAAGTAAACTGCTGTAGATCTATTTCTAGGGGAAATTCCCAAGGGAAACACAACAATATACCAACAAAGCCAAACAATATTATGTTAAACCAGTTAGTTACCCTTACTGAAATTTCATGTTTCTGGCGAACAGTTGCCGGATGTCATGCAAATTAGGTTTGTCACCAGACGTTTGCCATTATTGGCTAAGTGTGGTGGCAAATCACTGGTGAACACATTTGCCACTAGCACCAAACTTCTCATTGTTGCCAGAACTTTGCTGGAAGTTTGCCTTACCGGCCAACAACAATCACTATTTTCTAGTGAACTCATTTGTTCCCCACAATTCACCCACAAGTTTGCTGCAAATCTGCCGCAAACATTTGGTTTTTGTAAGGGTAAACAAAAACATAAACCTTTGAAAACAACCTACATTATTATTCCTTTAACTTTGCAAGGAATCAGACAGAAAACTGTGAAAACTAGGCATTGGGTCTGTTCGAAATAGGAAAAACTGCTGCCTTTAAAGATATCTACCTGGGGAGCGAGGCAGCGAGTGCGGTTCTGAACCGAAAAAACGATTTTTGCTGCCTTCTATCTAGATTTCCCAAATAACGGTCATTTTTGAAGGCAGCATCGATGCACACTTCATGCTCCCTCCTACCCATAATCCTTTGCGGCAACGTCTGAAACAGCTGTGAAAAGTAAACAAACATGGCGGAGGACATCGGTAATGGCTGCTGAATCTGTTGAAATGTAATTTGTGTGACATTATTTTGCTTAGATTTGAGATGTGAAATAAACAATTTACTATCTGATTATACCATTGTTGTAACCATTTATAACGTGTGGTCTGATAAATCAGCCGCCCGTAAAACTAATTTATACCGTTAGCCTGCTAGCTTACGTAGGCTAAGAAAGGGATAATGTATAGAACGCCGGTCATTATTGAAAAAAAAAAAGTCCCGACAGGGCGAACCGGACCCCGATGCGCCAGCAAAGGGGTCTTGCTTCGCCCTGAAGGGGCTTTTTTTCCCAATAATGACCAGCGTTCTATACATTATCCCGCTTATTATTTGGCTACTTGCCAAAACGAAAAATAAACTCCACAATATGTCTCTTTACATTTATTTGTTACCGTTTCGTTGTGGCTTTTGTAGCTAAACAGCTAATCAACCGTCTGCCTTCACTTTTGAATAAAAATCCGTTACCAATGACAGCGGTCATTACTTAGAGGTCCTTAGACGAAAATAATGACCAGTAGAACTTTGGAAAATGCCATTCAAGTCAATGGAGCGTTCTACTTGCATTGTGAAGAGCCGTATAATAATTTAGCTTAACGTCCGGCTTTTGCTAATGTCATACCGTAGTGTTAACCAAAGATTCTAGAGTGCTATACGCTCATTTTTAAAAGATGCATTTAATCCAAAGTCATGTCTAGTGAGACAGCTCTCTATTTAGGGAGGGAGGCAGCAGGCAGCTGTCTTCCGTTTCGAACAGACCCTACTGTTGTTACCTACTACAGAAAAAAAAGTCTACCAAGTTCCACCCAACCCCTACTCCTGCAACTCTTTGCAAACCCAAGTCTCACACCTTCTGCTCTTGGTGATATGTGGATTGTTTCAAATTTAATATGACAATATACATATACCAAATATACTCAGTTTGAACTGCTTGAACTGATTGAACCGTGAAACAAAATAACATGAACACATGGAAATATGTTTGTTATACTGGATTAATATGTCTTGGATGTGTTACACTCACACTTAATCGGCATCAGTCAGTCAGTCAGTTAATCAGTCCAACCAAATTGTAGCTCAAAAGGAGGCCCCTATTCAAGGTGGGCCCAGGGGTGGCTGCATCCTCTGCCCCCAAAGTAGATCGGCATATGTCATTGAATGAATGTCATTAAATAGCTTTGTGGCTAATTAAGGCGATTTCATACCTATTTAAGAGATTGTCCCTGGGTTTGCTTTGTATTAATATGGCAACATTCAAAGAGGAGCAAAACTCTACACATGATTAAACTACTCTCACATTTAACAGACTGTTGCTTCGATTTTGACGATGTTCCAGACATAAAATAATGTTCTAGAGCAGGGGTCTCAAACTCAAATGAGCTGGGGGCCAATTCTGCCAACGTCATCTGATTGGAGGGCCGGCTATTTCTGAAAATGCAATGTTCTTTTTTTCAAATACCACACAAAACTGCAAACAGAAAGTGCAAGTGTTTTTATCTAGTTTTAGACACCTGTGCTAGCAACCTTAGCTTATAAATAAAATAATGATAAAATAAATTTTAATACAAATTATAAAATAAATGAAAAACATAAAAAACAGGTATGTATGTGTGTTTCACACCAAATAAAAATATTTCCTCTCATAACTTTTTTAAACCTGGCAAACTAGGCATCAGGGTTAAGAAAGCAACACCATTGGATTTTTATATACAAATTTAAAAGGCCATGGCTTGAAAGTGGTCAGAGATAAAGTTATACTGTAAATGTAAAAATCTTTGAGTAAACAAAAGTTTATGAAGGGGGTAAATGTACCCATCTAATTTGTCACTGGATGGCAAGCACCTCAAATTATGTACCTTTCAGTAAATACTGGATGAACATATTTAAGCAGGTTTACTTTCCTTTTTTCATACTACCCACATAACAAATTAACAGAAAAACACCTAAGATGTATACCAACACCTAAGATGTTGTGGTTTAGTAATAGATTACTACAATATAGGCCTACAATAAAGTTTTCTGGTCAAACAGTTCCTATCGCGGGTAATCTGCAGTAGCCTACCCAGAAGTTCGCATCATATTGCGGGTGACTTTGTAGTTCTTTAGAGCCCTATTTCTACTAGCCCTGCTGTCTGTACCACATCCATTACGGACACTATCATCACGATTACCACTGCAACCTCCAAGCTATGTTGGGCAGAGGGTCGAAACAAGCATGGTATGCTTAGTGGACACCGTTGTATACACGCACCTCCATTCACAGACGCACCGTGACTGTCACTGTCATAGACGATCGATCATAATCTCCAAAAGGATATTCTCCTTCAGAATTAGAATTAGAATAGGTGAATAACATAGCTTACCTAAGACTTCAACACACGTGAACGTTTTTCAACATTTGGTGTAGGCCTGGCTATTTCTGCTTAATTTCTGCAACACTATGGCCTGCATCGCTTCCGCGTCATTACAAATGCACGTCTTTGTGTTTCTCGCGTGTAATACAAGTATTTCCTGAAAACTTTGCGCAGCGATTTTGGGTTTGAATCAAGCTCTGGATGTCTTGCACATAGTGGCGCAGAGTAGGCCTACAAATGAGATTTGTCACCGCATCTGGATCTATCGCTCTATTTTAATCAGTATCGTTGTTTGTCGCAATTAATAGCCTCAAGGGCCTGATTACATTATTATTTTGTCATACGTCGCGGGCCGGAATTGGGCAGGACGCGGGCCGGATTTGGCCCGCGGGCCGGGTGTTTGAGACCTCTGTTCTAGAGCTTGATTGGAAATGAGCCAAGACCGCCAAGGAGTTCTCTAGGCGGTCTTAGTCTGTTTTGTTCTGAAACAGAATGCAATTGCTATGTTCACATATACCCAAATGAACTGGACTATGGGCGGAAACTCTGATTCATCTGCTGCAAATGAGCCAGGTGTGAAAGCACTGAGCTACTCTCAGTGATACAACTAGAGGATGTTAAAGAAACTTGTATGACAAGGGTGAAAATACCTGTGATTTGCATGCCAGTAGTTATAGTGGGTACTCTGGAAAATATTAGCCTAGCACATATCTCACAAACTACAGAGCCTAACATTTGGATGTCATTAATTTCACTGTCCTGAATTACTACTCTACATTATTCTTACATTTGCTAATATAGCTGATCAACTGGCTGAATCAACTAAAGCCAATTTCATGAAATTCAAAAGGTAAAGTTGTCTGAAACTTCATTGATACATTGTGCTGCATGTAAAATATAGCAATATAGGCATTCATTCATATTAGTTACATTTTTGTGCCCTTTCACATGACAAACAGTTCCTAAAATAGGCAAAGACTCAAGGCAAGGCTTCATGGTCTTGGTCCAAACTAGTTTTTTTATATACATGTTGGTAGATCTCAGAAAGAAAGATAAGGTGAGAAAACAAACTAAAAGGACAATGCCCTATGCAGAAAAAAATGCATGACTGTCCATATTATATACAAATTGGCATTCTTGTTTTATTCATGAGCTAAAGTCGCTATGTAATCTCACTCTAAATGTATGATGAATAGTTTTCATTCAAGTTGGGAAAAAAAACTTTTATGGACATGTTAACAGACAGCATATTTCCTACAATGATTTTATTCTCAATCAAAATCATGCTGTTGGCCCATTCTAACTTCCCTGGGGTAAGGTAAAGGGGAGCCAGACACTATGATTTCAATTGTGATCTAGTACCTGAAGTCTTTGGCCAAGTTTGGCTGTTTTTACACACCTCTGCTCTCCATTCTCCTGTCATGTGAGTGATTTCTTATCGAGAGGAAGCTGAAAAATAGAGGTTCTTGTTTCCTCTTTAGGGTAAAAATGTGTCATGACTATAGTAACATGCAAACACACACACTCACACACGCACATGTATACTGTATACAGTATATAAAGAGAAAGAGACAGAGATAGATAGATAGAGAGAGAGAGAGAGCAAAGCCAGATTTAACTTGCACGAGACATAGAAATAAGCTTTTTTTCCATTTGATGAGCATAATGATGATTACACGAATGTCTTACTAGGGCTGTCACGGCAATGTTAACACCAGTAATGCATGTATCACTTTTTATGATCAAGGTGTCCGTTAGAGTAAATTCAAAAGCAATACAGTCCAACTCTACGAGCAACTGCAGCAATGCAGGACAGCATGTCAGGAGAAGTGAAGGGATGCATTGGACTGTCATAGCAGGACAGACACACTCCAATTGTTTTTCCAAAAAAGTTAGACCTAAGACTGCAAAACTTCTCAAGGTTATTTAAAGTTCTATAGCCTATTAGTTTATACATCAGTCAAAGTATCATAAAAGCACCAATTACCGCTCCTTTCGTTCAAACATTCTAAAACAATGTTTTTAATACTTCAAAATAACATCTGATAAATTAACCTTACGTTTTTTAATAGCCATAGGAGTATAGATTTGAAAAAAATCTGGGGTTTGGTTCTTACCGGGGCTTTGCCTGAAATATCCAATTTTGTTTACCACGCTCGGAGTTTAGTGCTGGGCTGGTGGGTGCCTATTTACAACCTTTCACACGACACATCAACGGTTAGACCGAGAATTCTCGTCGCAAATAAAAATTCCACTGGAGCTCCAAGCGGATTTGTACATGCAGCTTACAACACTGTTTACAGCTCTACGAGTCACGGTAAAATGTAATTTTTGGTACATAGCTAATTTAGATACACTTATGGTGTGGGTGCTTGCGTGTCTTGGTTTGTATAGAAATGAATAAGTGACACATACACGTAAAAGGGCGGAAATAGTGGACAGACGGTAATAGGTTTCGTTCCGATAAGTATATAGATTATGTGGTATTTACCATAATGACACAAAAATGCCATCGAAAAGTATTTCTTGCAAAACTGAGGGGCAGATGTACGAAGACAGTGTAAATACCAAGTGTACACTGTGAATTTGCCAATTTAGTATGTTTGCACTTTCATCAGGTAAACATCAGGTAGACTCATCCCGTCACCAATCTCTAATATAGTTTGTAATGCCAATAACTGAACGATATACAGTATAATAGCCTAACAGCTCTCTTGTGCTTGTCACAAAAAAGCGTTTTCACTCATATCCACTCTGTCCATACAGTATGATGCCATGTTTTAAGGCGCAAATAAAGCATGAAACAGGCACTATTGTCTTGGTACATGAGGGTGTAATTTGAATTATGAAGTGAACACCTAAAAGACAGTATATTCAACCACTAAGAGAGGTCATAATATTATTTTACAGCCATGGCAAGCAAGCCATACCAGCTTTAAAATACTGGAGATTTTGAATTAATCACATGGAAATTCTGATTTAATTTCTGTCAGATACTGACAGGCATTCCATCCTCGGACATTAACCTCACCGTTAGTACAAAATCACTACAAAACTTTCTCTGAATTAAATTCTATACATTTACTTTTATTCATTTAGCAGATGCTTTTACCCAAAGTGACTTACAAAGTTCAAGCTACATTGCATAGGAGACCTTAGGTAACAGTAAATACTTAATAATTATTTCAAAGTGAGAGAGAAGCAATTTCATGTTGAGTGAGAAAATGGAGCAAGTTGAATGTTCATATTAACATAAAAACAAGAAGACAAAGCAAGTTTGCAAATGACATGCACATTTATGTGCACAACTTTCTCACTCGACTTGGCTGCAAAGTGACAGTAGCCTTTGCTTGACAATACTAGACGCCCAAAGGATTTTTGAGGGCAGAGGAAGAACAAACAAAAAAAAAAGAAATGGTAGAAAACAAAATTTGTTTTTAAACTCAAATACTTGGTAGCATCAGGTGTAGCAGAGGGGAGAGAACAGCCCAACCAGCAGAGGGGAGAGAACAGCCCAACCAGCTGTCCCACACATATCTGCTTCACCCATCTCTGGGGTCCCCACACAGGGGTCAACCTACCCTGGAGGTTCTTGCCTATGACTTCAATTACTAGGCGAGTACAGACAGTGTTTGTACTCTGCTTGTCACGCACATACATACATACACACACACACACACACACACACATACACATACAAACACCCGTTTTAGCAAAGAAAGTTTTGGTGGAATCTTGGTGGTGTATACACAGTCATGCGTGCAGGTAGATTCTGGTGATTAATTAAGAAACATTAAATTAAGAACAATCCTTTTGAACCATGTGCCTGATGTCAGATCACTTATTCTGCCATCATGCTGTCAAACTAGCCTGGAAAATCCAGACCGTGGTAATCTAGAAAGATTAGGGGTCTGGCCACGAATAATGAAAATGGCCCAACTCAAGGGGCGGCAGATACACCGATGTGATTGGTTCCTCGCGATGCAAGGGGTAAAAGTAACGTGCATCATTACTCATTGTCAGAGTGTCTCGCAGAGACAATTCAATTGTGCTTTCGCGAGAACTCTGGAATTTCCAGGGTACTGTCAAACTAGCAAACAAGCAAAAGTAGTATTTCTAGACATACCATAAATGCACTATGCTTCAGACCATGTGTTTTAGATAATCAAAATAGTCTTTCCGTTTTTAAACTTTTCTTTTTGCCCCAACAATTTCACCTCTATGGGTGGAGAAACAGCTTAAATTGGTCAGATTACCATAGCTTCTTAGTCAATTTGTTTTTTTCCTATCAATCTACACACAATACTCCAATACTCCACAAAAAAGAGGTGTTTGGAGTGTTTTGTAAATTTATAAAAAAAAAAACAATTAAAGGACTGGTGAAAAAATAGTCGTCCTTCTGTAAGCTTCTCTCATCTTCACAAATGAACTCTGGATCTCATTCATAGTGACCATTGGGTTACCTGTCTGACCAAGGCCCCTCCATCCCGGATTGCTCAGTTTGGCTGAGTGGCCAGATCTATTAAGACTGTTGGTTGTTTTTCCATTTGAGAATGATGCAGGCTACCATGCTTTTGGGCACTTCCAACGCTGTAGCAATTGTCTTTGTATCCTTCCCCAGATCAACTGTGAGACCTTACATAGTACATAGTGTGCCTCTCCTAATAATGTCCAATGAATTAATTTAGGCACAGGTGGACTCCAATCAAGTTGGAAAAGCATCTCTATGACCATTGATAGAAGTAGGATGCACCAGAGCTCAGTTGCAAGTGTCATAACAAAGGGTCTGAATACTTGTAAATGTAAATGAGATATTTCTGTCTAATTTTTTTATAGATGTACAAATACTCAAAACACTTGTTTTTTTGTGGAGTGTTGGAGTATTGTGTGTAGTTGGAGTATTGTGTGTATAAAACAATAATTGAATCCATTTTAAGATGAGTAAACTAACAAAAGGTAGAAAACTTGAAAGGGTCTGAAAACTTCCCGGTTGAACTGTTTATGTAGAAAAGTGATCAGTTTTAGTTGCATTTATACATATTATAAAATATTCTTTCCTATGATATATAACCAGATTAACATAAAATCAACTACTACTGGACACTGATGGTAATTGATTACAAATATTCAAAATGTGCTATAGTAATAGTAATAGTACAAGATTCCAAACCGTGACAGCCCTATGCCTCAGACTTTTAAATGATTGCACAAAACCACCTACTTGCCATAAAGGATTCAAATGCAAATTAGTTGCAATAGTATAACATAAAAGCATTAAGAATTCACAAAGAACATCAAAAAAGTGAATTGGATGACAAAGCTAATATTTGGCACAACATGGACTGATAAAATATACTGCCAGCACTGCATGCTGAGATCATCTAAATTGCAGACAATAAGTAAGCACATGCACACAGCACGCCATGATTTAGAGCATAACCAATGAAACCTTATACAGTAAGGTTTTGTTTATCCAAGTATTTCCTCATTATTTTCCACATTAGAGCCCCTAGTTTGAGGACAAACACCTTTCTAAAGAACTAGTTGATATTAAGTAGTGTAGTAGTTACGCAACTCCTTCAGGTCACTGGTGATTCCGGTTGGTGATGTCGTCAGTGTCCGGAGGTGCCACGATTCTCCAAATCCTCGAATCGATTTCCTTTTCGATTTTTAAATCACAATTTGATTCGATTTTCGATATTTTTTTTCAATTATATTACTAATAATGCATTACTCATGTTTTTGAATGTTTTGCCTTATTTGCTTGTTTTGGGGGACTTTCATTTTGACACCACATTTTTATTTTGAAACCATGCCTACCGCGAGCAGAACAGACAATAAACAATGACGTTGACATGAAATTAAACAGCACAGAATGATAATTTGATTGTTTCAGTACACTCTGAGGAGACACAAAATGTTCATGGAATATTGCACTGATCAATGTGCATGTTATGCCTTAAAGGGAGACGTTTCATCCTCTAGTAGACAGTCTCTAGTAGACTGTAGTGGCAGGCTAACACATACCGTTGACTTGCGCTAGCTTAGCACCTGTGAACTGATAAATATCACACTTGCTAGTTTGGAAATTAGGTCCTATGTCCAAAATCCTGAACCACCCCTTTAAAGCATTTGTTGCAAAGTTTTGTGGCTGGACATTCAAATTATGATTAGTTAATTTTTTTATTTACCATTTTCTATTGCTTATTCAGAGAAATGTTTATGCTGTGAGGTTAAGGACACAGAACTAATATTAAAGGACTAATACTAATATCCCAGGAATCTAGGACATTGTTGTAGAATTCCATTGAGGTATAGAGGGTTAAAGATTAGAAATGGCTCTTTCAACTGATGATTCATTTAAGCAATATAGCACGAGTGAGAGTGGGGTTGGTCATGGATATTCCCACGGGTGTTGTTCGGCCGTAGCCACGGGCGGAGGCCGAAAGTGGCGCAGGCAACAACAGCCGGGAATATCCATGACCAATCCTTACCATCACAAGTGCTATATTGCTTTTTTATACAACAATTCTACCACAAACTAAAGAATCTGAAAACACCCCATTATTGTTTAAAAATGTTAATTTCGACATCGTTCTTACGCATCAAAAAATAGTTCCCTTTTCAATAGACAGCGTCTTGGTTGCTAGGTAACCAACATTCCAGACCCCTCGTTATGGGTCTTTGTGGTTTACATGTCTTCTTGAAAGAAATGTGGAAATCACATTCATATCAAGGTTTGCTGCATGCATGTTACAAGGACACTGGGCCATGTCATGTAAGGGACATGGTACTGCAAAAAAAACGGAAACAGTCTACATTGCAGAACCACTAAACTTTATTAATGTATAGTGAATAAATGTTACACTACTGTGCACAGCCTGACGTGACGATGCTAGCACGTTAGCATCTACAAGTCTCCTCCAAGTGACAATCATATTATACACAATGCTGGCAATGCTGAGAACAATTAGCATCCTCGTTTATCTTACTTACATTGAGTTGACTGTGTGGCTTAATCCACAGATGTGGTGAAGCACTGTTTCGTTATGGTTTGCTAAGGAGTAACCCATTGCTTGAAATAGTGGAGAGCTGGGTGTCAAATCTTCGCATTGTGTCGCGGAGTGATTTATTATTAGCTGTGCTGAGTCTGAGTTGAAATGTCCAGGGATATTCCAACTCATGGAACGTCTCTCGGCCAATCAGAAACAAATAAATAGTTCCATAGAACCCAATTGTTGTATAATAAGAATTATATATTAATGTTTTACACGGCCATAGGCCTGGTCACTGACAGTCTCAAAGTCTTTCACTAACAAAAAATTATAAATATGGTTCACATGGGTCTGTTTTATAAGCTGGGAAACGAGATAATACATGAGTACGGATTTCATTGAAATAGACAGGCATATCTTGCACTTATTTGAGTTTTAGCTAGGCTACTGTTGGATTTACAGCTCAAGAATGAGGATATGAACTAACGTTAGGGAAGAAGAACAGTGCATGAAACCATGACTCGTTTGATTAGCATGCCACCAAGAACAGGGACTGTTAAACCTGACATTTATCATTTATTTGATCAATTTAGCGATGAACCTGTTGCACTCATTCACAAGCCATCAACCTGTCCTAGACTGACATTGCGTGTCTCAGACTAACGTTAGTTACGTCAGTGAAGGTAGCAAATTAGCAGGCTATTTCTTTGTATTTGCAAGGCCGATATTTGGGCAAAAGTCTGCCACATGACTAACCCCATTGCAAACAAAGGACATTCTTAAGTGCCCAGGGTGCCAGGCCGAACTAATTATCATACAATGACACCTCTGAAATCTCTGTAAATGTATGCTGTGAATATAACACATTGATGTTTGGTCTTAAATTAATACTTGTAATGTGGGCAACAGTCTGAGCATGGTTTCATTACAATCTAATGTATCTGTGCATAGTTGGGGACTGAGAAATATGCTATAGTCTTTTGAAGTGAGATTCACAGGTATCACACCTACACCACACCCACAGCTCTCAGATAACAAAGGTCCTGTTGATTCGGAGGTTGCCCGGATGAATGATAAAAGGGGAGATGCTTCTCAGTTCGGGCTCTCTTGGCTCTGCCTTTTTCCTTTCTTTGACCCTTAGCCTCGTTGTCTCTTCTTTCTCTCACTCTCTGCCTTTCTTTCTCTCCCGCTCATTCCCTCTCTCTATCTTTTCTTTGATTTGATTGATTTCTTTTATTTGATATATTGTTTATCTGTGACTGAGAACGTGCTAATTTGTTAAGTTTAAGTTTGTTGTTTTTGGTTAAGCTTCCTTTGTTACTTTGCATCAGTAGGCTGTTTTACCTACGTGAGTTACTTTTACATTAAATTGAAGTGATATTGATTACATTCATCTTTTAAGGCTTATTGCCTATAAATTGTTAATTTAACCACCAATTTTATATCTCTAAGTCCTCGTATGCCATGCCATGCTCTGCCATAGTTGATACACTAGTCACTTTGTAATTGATTCGAGATAGTTTTTAATAAGTTATTAATAATAATGGAGTCAGGTGGTTTTCTCCTAACATTACCAATTACTTCATCAGGCTACCTGTCCATTGTTCATACACGCGATCAACAGGAGAACGAGCCAGCACTTTGGGCCTGCTCTCTCCTTTCAAGTGAGGAAGCTCGACGTGTCTCCATGTCACGGATATTTCCCCTCTTTACATTTTCACAAATGAGATGACGAGACATTAGCCTACTTGTATCAAATACATTTTCCTGACATCCATAAGCAGAAAACACGAGGGTTCCCGCTTTGGTTATTAGTCAACATAAAAACTTATTGAGAGAGAACAGATACATAAGTAGTAGTTTGCAATAACTATCTGTAAGTGGGATATTGATAATGTTGGCTTTACTAAACATGCCAGAAAGGAGTAATGTTAAGGTTAAGATATAATATAATATCTGCAAATAAACCTGGCATGGGTTCATCATAAACTTTATGGTTAATTAGGCTATGACCCATCACTGAATTATGTCTATATTTTGCTGGTGCTAGCTAAACTCAAACTGACTTTCACACAGCCATACAAAGATGCCAGAGAGAGGCAGCTAATGGAAGGATGCTAACCTTAAATACAGTATATTACACTTTCATATTTTTATTTTGTCATTTTCTTACATCAATATGATTGTTACTGACATCAAAACATGGTGGATGCACATCAATACTCTCTCATCTAATGAGAACAGACACGGACGCTTGTTAGAAGCCATAACTCCAGAGGCACCGTAACTCCTCAGCCGGTCAGTCAACAGTGTGTGTAGGCTAAACTCAAAAATACCGGAGAAATGTCAATAACGACCTAGCCATTTAAATGTGTCAAAATAAAAGTCTTATGGCCCCAGCTGTGGCGCACCTGCACCGTACGCCAGCGACCCGGGTTCGATTCCCACCCCGACTCTCTCCCACTCGCTTCCTGTCATTCTCAGCTGTTCTATCACATTAAAGGCATTAAAAAGCCCCCAAAAATATATACTTAAAAAAAAATAAAAGTGTAAAACTTGTATCCACTAACACTGTATTATTTCATGTATGAAGGTTATACTGTAGCTGATGTCTCTTTAAGGGTTGCGGCCGGCCACGGCTGTTACAGGAGAATATAGAACGACCGTCGACGGCTGCTATGGGGTATAGGAGGTTATTAAAGGGACACCAGGCAACGTTTTCGTGTTAATTACTCATCTTCGTAAGTCGGTATATGGTTAAATGACTCGTTACAGGGCGAATGAAAACTCTCTCGCCCGCCCCTACTGCCTGTAGGAAGAATATCCCGCTTGCAAGTTCAGTGTATCCTATCCGCCGACCGAAGCAGGCAGGCTAACGAAACGCTAGAGATTGTTGCAAACGTGTGTATAATGGCAGAGCCGGCGAAGAAGCAGCGAAAACCCAAAGAAACGCAAAGAAAAGGAAAAGAGCTTCAGACCGAGCGAGGGGGAGTTTCATAGAGAAAAAGCATCAGGCTTGCCTGGTGTCCCTTTAATGCATGAAAGTTACTCCCAAAACCTCTCATGGTTGAAACCACTTGCTCTGCTCTTCAGCCACTATGCTAACACCCTCAGCTTAATGTGAATGTGTGCCTAGATGTCTAGGCCTGGTTAATATACATAAAAAGAATGCGTGTTGTACATTTTAAAAACAACATCTGCATTTGTCAAGACGTTCATGGTTTGCGTGTGGAGACGTAATGTTTTTATGCCTGTAGCCGTTTTGTTATTAGCCGTTTTGACCCTAATTGCATGCCATATTGCAACAGAGTCTCATGCGATTGGAGAGCATGATATGACCCAAGTTTAAGTCTTTATTTCCAAGTTGGAGGTTGGGATTTCTGACGTGTCATGAACACAGCATAAGTAACACTTCGTTCTATTGATGAAGTCTGAAATGCTTTATCTTCCCATTATTACCACAGCTAGTCTCCATGTAAAATAAATAAACAAATTGGGTTGATTTATTCTGAGAATGATGACTAATGTTTTATTCACAAAGCACTTGTCTGACTTGCACAAAATCAATGGCTTTAAAAAGAAAGTAAAGGTGATATGTCTGTGCCTTATTTTTTGTTTTACTGTTGATCCAATAGTAAATTTGTTGTCAAACAAGGGGCCTGAGTCTAAATTTATTCTGCAGATTTTTGAGGGTTTGAAAATGGGCTATATACTTTTAATTGTCTGAAAAGGCATGATAATAATCACTACTAACATGCACAACAAATGACAGTGACATGCACTATGACTGGACTTCAAGATAAAATTGACATTGTAAAAATATAAATCTATAGATCAACCAAGAAATTTCTCTTGTTAAAAAATTGGCATATAAAAATGTTAGATGCATGTAATGGACAATGGCTTTTTATAATTTTTAGACATTACCACTGACTTCATTACAACTTAAAATTGTTGACATCTTAAGTGCTTTGATCACGTCATGCTTCAAAGTTACATTCTGCAAAATACTTTACCTCGGAGAAATATCACAGCCTTGCTGCATGAATGCACCCAGAGAGAACCAGAGACTGTTGAAGATCCCAAATTCATTGGGGGGCTGGTCACTTGGCAGACCGTCAGTGCCTTCCTCTGGCTCCTCAGTGTGCCATTCATATGGGCTGAAGCGGCTGACGAGGAAAAGCACCACACTAACGCCGATGTAGGCAAACACGATACACATCCAGATCTCATAGGCCAGAGGGTCAAGGAAGGAGAACACACCCGGCTTGGACTTCTGGGGCTTCTTGATCATAATGGAGATACCTAAGCTCATGAAAGGCTTAGAGAAGTCTATTACTTCTTCTCGAACCAGAGTAATTGTCAATGGAGCTACAGCAATTTCCGCTCTCTGAGAAATAAAAAAATAAAAAAGAAAGATTTCAGCATATATTGTTCACATCAATATTATCATTTAAAGAGCTGAAACTGTGACATATTAACACTTAAGAGTCTCAGGCCTGTCAGACACTTTTGAGGTAGTCTGAAAACCATTTTTGTATATTTCACCTAAAGTCTAAAATCATTGATGCAAAAATGACACTTCCATCACATCCTCAGCAATCACGATATGAGAGTAAAAGAGATATAATAAAAATATATGTTTTATTTAAACAGTATATGTAAACATACACTTATGAAAAACCTACTTTCATAGGTGCTCAGATATTGTAAAAAAGCACCAATTATTACAAACATTTCAATACTTTGAGCTCTGAATCTTGTAAACATGGGTGTTGGCTACACATAGGTGATAAATTAATTCAGTAACATGCAGAGTACATGCAAAACACACTTTAGATTTTAAGAAAAAATGTCCTCACAAGATTAATCCATGAAGTGTATATAATATATAATAAACCTGAAAGTACACCAGTACTATGACTTGCAATAGATAGATTCAAGCTCAGCTGATTATTGAGTATTTTACGATACGAACTGAGTATCAAGTTGATTATCAATTGGCAAAATATTTGGGCTATAATCTCACAATGAATTTTTTTTTTTTTTTTTTTAGTATATTTTTTGGGCTTTTTTGCCTTTATTTGGACAGGACAGTGGAGAGTGACAGGAAGCAAGTGGGAGAGAGATGGGGTGGGATCGGGAAATGACTGCAGGTCGGATTCGAACCTGGCTCCCCGTGGGCACTCGCCCGCATATGGCATGGGCGCTGTAGCCTGCTGCGCCACAGCGCCCCCCCTCACAATGAAATTTCATTGTGTTGATTCCACAGCTGCCCACAACTACTCTCATAGAAGAATTAAGCAATAAGCCCCGAGAGGCCGTAGGTTACGCTGATTCGATAGATAGATAGATAGATAGATAGATAGATACTTTATTGATCCCCAAGGGGAAATTCAAGGTCTCAGTAGCATACAGACATCACACACAACATGCACTTACAGCAGAAAGGGTAAATATAAGTATATACATATAACAAAACTCCACTGTACAATAGAGACAGTAGAAGATAAGAAAAAACGAACAAAACTAAATACTAAATATACTATATAAATTAAATAATAATATAAAAAAAAACACAGTGTGCTTGAGGATAATCAAGCATGAGGCGCTTGCAGTGACAGGGCCGGGACTGGCCTGTAGTTCTGTGTACATGGTAAGGTGCTCAAGAGAGTGAGTGTCATGGTGAAGATGCAAAAAGTAGTCCAACAGTGCAAGAATAAGGTCTAGAGACCAGCATAAATAATATGGACAAATAGGAGAGTAATGTATAATGTAGACAAGGTAATATAAAAACTATGTCAGTGAAAGAATAGGTTGAGGTAATAGGGTTACAGCCATTCAATATTGTAGCAGAAGCCATTGGTCATGTGTGCTAATATAGCATGAAAAACAGTGTAGCAGTACAACAGTAATAAGACATTAGGTTGTGGACAGTAGTAAAACAGTAGTAAAACAGTAGTGGGCAGTCAGTACACAAACATGGAGAGGGTGGAGAGGCAGACAGACTATGCAGAGAAGTCTATCTCTCCTCTTCCCTTAAGTGCATTGACCAGTTCAATGGCCCTGAGGACAAATGACTTCCTCAGCCTTTCAGTTGTGCATGGCAGTGAGCGAAGTCTTCAGCTGATCAAGCTCTTTTGCTTTATAATAGTGCTGTGGAGTGGATGACATTCATTGTCCAAGATGTTGATCAGTTTGCTCAGGGTCCTTTTATCTGATATTGAAGTGATGCACTCCAGTTCGGCTCCCACGACAGAGCCAGCTTTCCTTACTAGCCTTTCTAGTCGCCCAGCATCCTTCTTCTTTGTGCTTTCTCCCCATCATATCACAGCATAGAAGAGGACACTGGCAACAACAGATTGGTAAAACATCCTGAGGAGCTTACTGCAGACATTGAAGGACCGCAGCCTCCTCAGGAAGTAAAGCCTGCTCTTCCCTTTCTTGTAGAGTGCTTCAGTATTTGCTGACCAGTCCAGTTTATTGTCCAGTTGTAAGCCCAGATACTTGTAGGTATTTATCACCTCCACATTGACCCCATCAATAGAGACTGGTAGCAGAGCGGGCTTAGACCTGCGGAAATCCACTACCATCTTCTTGGTCTTCAAAGTGTTAAGTTGAAGGTGGTTGAGTTTGCACCACTCCACCAGCCGTCTGTATTCATCCTCCTGCACACCCCACAATTGCAGTATCATCCGAAAACTTCTGCATGTTGCATGACTCAGTATTGTAGCAGAAGTCAGATGTGTACAGGGTAAACAGGACTGGCGAGAGCACAGTTCCCTGTGGAGCTCCGGTGCTGCTGATCACAGTGTCTGAGAGACAGTTCTTCAATCTAACAAACTGTGGCCGCTCGGTCAGGTAATCTGTAATCCAGGATACCAGGTGAGCGTCCACACCCATCTGCAAGAGCTTGTCTCCCAGCCTGAGGGGTTGGATGGTGTTAAAAGCACTTGAGAAATCAAAGAACATGATTCTCACAGCACTTTTCCCCTTGTCTAGGTGAGAATGTTTCCTGTGTAGGAGATAAGTGATGGCATCGTCAACGCCCACTTTCTCCTGGTATGCAAACGGTAGCGGGTACTTGGGGTCTGACTGACAAGACCAGTCACTCCATTGTCTTCATTACGTGTGATGTTAGAGCGACAGGCCTGAAGTCATTAAGCTCACTTGGGTGTGGCTTCTTAGGGACGGGGGTGATACATGATGTCTTCCACAGTGTTGGGACTCGTCCGAGACGGAGACTCAGGTTGAAGATGTGCATCAGTGGCTCCCCCAGTTCAGCAGCACAGGCCCTGAGCAGCCTTGGACACAGTCTGTCAGGCCCGGCTGCCTTCCGAGGGTGCAGTTTCTTTAACTGATTACTAACTTGATCAGCTGTGATGATGGGGGGGAGGGGGGAGAGGAGGAGTGCTTCTGAGAGGGTTGTCGTGTGGCTAGAGACTGATGGCCGTTGACTGAAGCCATTGTTGCCGCACTGCTCGTGATCACCATGTGGGGGAGGGGTGCGATAGACTGATCTGCAGTGATGATGGAGGGGGGGAGGGGAAGGGGAGTGCATCTGGGGTCTGTGTGTCTGATGGTTGTTGACTGAAGTCATTATAACCTCGTTGTTCGTGGTCGCCATGTGGGGGAGGGGTGCAATATCAAGTGATGGTGGGGGTGAGTGTTGCACTGGTAATGAGGTGGTGTGGGGGTGGGGGCTGGGGGATGACCACCTCCTTGATGTCCCTGTCAAGGCTGCCAGGGTCGTGGACACCTTAACAGGCACAGACAAGGAGGCATCAGGCGGAGGCAGTGCGTGAGGTGATGGTGGCTTAGGTCGTTGGATGTCACCGGGATGCAGAGCTGGAGAGACTGGGAGGTGGGGGTAGGGCGGGCACGCAAACAAGAGCAGTATCTGGAGCTGGTGCAGGGCAATCAAACCTGTTGTAAAAGTGGTTCAACTGGTTCGCCCTGTCCAGGTCTCCCTCCACAGAGCTGAGTGATGGACTTCATACTGTCCCACACCTCCTTCATGTTGTTCTCCAGCAGCTTCTGTTCCATCTTCCTTCTGTAGTCCTCCTTAGCCTCTTTCAGCTTATTCTTGAGTTCCCCCTGTACTCGCCTCAGCTCTGCCATGCCCCCCTCTTTAAACGCCATCTTTTTCCAATTGAGAAGGGTCTTAATATTACTGGTTATCCAAGGCTTGTTATTTGGATAGCAGCGTACAGTCCTTGTGGGAACAACAATGTCCATACAGAAGTTCAGATAGTCAGTAGTGCAACGTGTGACCTCCTCTAAGTCCTCTCCATTCTGTAACACACTCATTCAGTGGACTCAAAGCAGTCTCTCAGAGCCTCACCCTCTTCTGGTGTCCACTTCCTGAAGGTGCGTGTGGCAGCTGGTAGCCTCTGTACTTTGGGCTTGTACATTGGCTGAAGATGAATGAGGTTGTGGTCCGACTTCCCCAGTGGGGGAAGGGGGGTGGCACTGTTTGCATCCCTCACGTTTGCATACATGAGGTCTATCGTCCTGTTTTTCCTAGTTGGGCAGTCAACAAACTGGTAGAAGTTTGTGAGGGTGGAATCCAGTGTAATGTGGTTGAAGTCACCAGAGATCGCAAAGAAGGCATCACTGTGTTGAGTTTGGAGCCTTGCGACTGTAGAGTGAATGACGTCACACGCTGTGTCCAGGAGGGCCTGTGGCGGAGCTTAAACACAGACAACAATGGCGTGCGAGAACTCCCTCGGCATGTAGTATGGTCGTAGACTGACCGCTAGTAGCTCCACATCCTTACAGCATACAGTCTCCTTCACTGTAACATGTCTGGGATTGCACCATCTGTTGTTTATGTATAGCACCAGTCCACCTCCCTTCTTTCTGCCAGAAAGTTTATAGTCTTTGTCCAAACGAGCTACACTGAAGCCGGGCAGCTCAACGTTCGCTGGGGGGAAATGGCTTGTTAGCCACGTCTCCGTAAAGCATAACAAACTACAATCCCTGTACAACTTCTGATTTCTTACCAGGGCAGCCAATTCGTCAGTCTTGTTGTTCACGTTTCCCATAACCATTGAAGGAACTGAGGGCTTGTGTTTCCACTTCTTCTCCCGACGCCTAGTCCTCACTTTAACTCCCGCTCTGCACCCCCGAAAGCACCACAGCTCCTCCGGGATGTTTATGTGAACACTACTAGCATTCCGTCGTAGTGCAAGCAGCTGATTCCTTGTGTACGCAAGTTTGCTGCCGCTGGAGCATTGTAATAGATCCATATCCATAGGATAGAATAAAAACACTCCTCAAATTGCGTAATCCAAAAAAGTTGCGAAGTAAAAGGTAAAAAGACGGTAAAATAAAACACAAAGACACAGAGCTACCTCAACATGCTGCCACTCTCATCCTCGCCGGAACCGGAAAGGATTCTACAACAGCTAAGGGGTGTTGTTAGGCACGAAGCGCTAGCGGAGTGGCTTATTGCTTTTCTAAAACTGTTCATTTAAATACCTAGCAAAGTTTCATAAAGTAAAGACACAACATTAAGAAATAAAGTAATTTATTAATGAATAATCGTTCTTCCGCTAAACTATGTAGTTCCTCATTAGGATTGTTGCCAGGCAAGGTTGAGACGCTGTAACACAGACAGCGCAGCACAACACTGCCCGCAACTAAAAATTGATTGTTTATTGACATTTATCTGGATGTCACCATTAATTGTACAATTACTGAAATAGTGTTCAACCACGTTTGCACTCTTTTTTGCTGGCACGAGGGTGTTTGAGGTCTGAGGATAGCTGCGTTTTTGCTCTGTCCCAGCAAGGATGCTGCTCTAACTTCTTCTATCTGCATAGTTAGGGCACCAGTATGACTGAAGGGACGATTCAGATGTGTCCCGTCACTAACCCTAACCCCACTATTTCCCTCGCCTCTAGGCCAGCATCAGACAGTTTTTGTACAACTGTACTTAGCAGGCAGTGATTTGTGTAAATGTTTGCTGTGCCGGCTGCTTTGCAAATCCGTGGTAGCATGGAGCCCAGGAAATTCACCCCCATGAGCTCCCAGGTATACCTAGACAAGAAAAAAATATAGTGGTTATAGGCCTATTGCAATTATTATTATTATTATTATTATTATTATTATTATTATTATATAGCAAATTGTGCAATGTTGCAAAATGAAACATAACTTACTAGACTTGATCACCTGCGTAGTTTGTCCGCTTTGGATGCAGATAAAAGGCCGGTGGGTTGGGAGGCAGCAAGGACACGTACTTCTCTAGAAAAGCAACAGGGCACAGGGGGTTCCCCGGCTGCTCAAACATAAAGCCCCGCAGTCGCTCCTTGTTTCGCTCGCTGCCATCTTTATGGTTTTTTGTGGCCTTGTTAAAGGAAAGGGTCGCATATTTCAGACCGTTTTCATCAACACGGATGGCAAAGGAATCTGATTTCAGTTGGCGGTTGCCCTCTTTAGCTCTGCGTCCCATATGCAGCTGCACATCAAACCATACCTTCTTAACCAGTCCTTCGGGTGTGTTAGGAGACAAAGCCTGAGAATGTCTGATTTTGTTGAAGTCAGTCTCAGATAAGGCTGGTGGGTTGCTTTGTCTGGAGTTTTTTTACCACCCCAAGAAATACGTGGTTGCTGGTGATGAACTGGTGATGGATCTTTCAGTAGACACCAGGATTTACTGATGGGTGGGTCGTTGATATGCCGGTTAAGCCCTGCACGTAGGCCAGTATAGCTGCTCAAACCATAGGGCTTACCTTTTCCGTTTTTTACAGTTGCGTAAAATTGCCGCAGAGCCTGATTAAGATCAGCTTTGCTGACTGATGAGAAATCTATAGATATTTTTTTCTCGGGACACACCAAGACAGGAAACAGCGGACAGACCACAGTGTCATTTTAACGGTGCCGATTTCATTCCTGGATTTGTCCAACTCCTCAATTTCGTTCTCGCTTATTTCAGCATTAAGTTGCTCTCTTCCTCCATCCTGTCCTGCTCTTTCCACCACTCCTCCAGACTAAGCCCACCCAGGACATCAAAGTTTACGACAAACTCTGCCATATTGTAGCCGACTGCTCCTTTGTAACGTTTTTTTTGTTACAATTCGTCGCGCAGTAATATAGAACGGAATGCGGTCAAGGGGTATGTTTGTGCTGGATTTTACAACGGCATCGAACGCGATTCAGCCAATCACAATCAAGGACCGGAACTATCAGTTTTAGAATGTCCATTTTTATGTTGCATGTCACAGTGTATGGAAATACACACATAACATAGTCTTTAATTGAATTTTAATGAATGTGCTTAACAAATGCGAAAAGGCTGAATGTAAACCCATTGTGTGGGTTTTAGACATGATTGTATAGTTTAAGGCATGACTGTATTACTATTTATGGTTCTCTGTTAAGGAATAAATATCTTATGTTGTAGCTTACCCCATACACCAGCTCCCCAACCATTCCATTCCAGATCTTTGTCTCTGGATCCCTGGCACCATACTTCCCATCAGGTACTATGGAAATCTGGTACTTTATGCCAATATGTTTGGCAATTTCAGAGGCCAAGTCCACACAGTACCCCTCATACCGGTCGTTACCTTCATACAACTCCCAATTCTTCTTCAGCATAACATATGGACCCTCCTAAAATTACCAGATTAAAAAAAGTGTAACAATGGTATCCTGATTAAGACACTTCTGTTTAACACATAGTAAAAAGTTAGAATAGCATGACAACATAAACAGTAAATCTAGAAACATTATATGGAAACTTAATTACTGATATAACATTATTCTACTACAATACACTACAGTATTCTGGAAACCTTTGAAGGTCACTGGGCTGACTCAGAAATCAAGAACCACAACTACAGATATGATACATACATTGAAGACTACCTAATCAGAAGTGAGGCAGATGATTATCCCTGGATAACTCTGGCGCTGCCTATTGCAACAGATCAAGATTTCATGAATGTACTGTACAGGTGCATCTCAAACATGTTGAATATCATGGAAAAGTCCATTACCCTGTCCAATGGTCAGGAAACCATTGATGGTGCCTTAATTGCATTAGCTGCTTAAAGCTGTTCTCAGATCGACATTTCTGTATTATAAATGTGGAACATGTAGGATTAACTGTAAAACTGGGGTGGGGTGGGTGTTGCCTTGATTGGTCAGACCAAATGATAAGTACATATTGTGTACTCCAAAAAACACAGAAATGGTGGAAAACACTTTCTCCATTGCCGCCATTAATAGTTTCTTGTTATTTCAAGATTGGCAGTGCAATGAATCTGGTGTGGAACCTAAGTTAGATAGACTTTAGAGAAAAAAAACAGCTGGCAGGTATTTCCGCCGATCGCAGACATTCATGGAAAACTGAAGGCAAACTGAAACATGTTTCAAATCGATCGCGGACGTTCGCCTATATTTGTCACTTTGAACGCACCCGCTTGTCGTCTTTAAGCCTCGGTTGCTATGTAACCAAACTATATACAAAGCTGGCATAATATCTTTAGACTGCTGACAAACTGACTGTTATGCATTCACTGAACAAAGATTATGGAAATTTAACACCACTTTTCCATCAGAAACATATTTGTAAAAAGCATAACTGGTATGATATAGATCATTATCGGAATATAGAATCAACATGAACAATTTCACCAAAGCTGGGATGTAGCTCAGTAAGTAGCAGATCACTGTACAATGCAGGAGACCGGGGTTCAATTCCTGCTCACTGCACCAATTTTGAAGCTGCATTTCTCACAGCTTAACTGAGCTAGATAGATATATAAAAATAGGTAAGAAAGGTCTTATAAAGGTCTCTTAGCTGACGCCACATCTTACCTGCTTAAGTAACACTTTGTCTCCTTGGTAAGACGCTGAAGACGCCATTGGCCGAAACATGTCCGTCTTGTGAAATGCTTTCTTAGAATAATTAAGTAGATTGGTGCATCTGCAGCATTTACCATTATTACCAAATAACCTCCCTTACAAGAAATAACTGCAGTTATACTACAGACAGTTTTTTCAAAGTACAATGCAGTTATACTACAGTACAGTGCAGCAGAGTAGTATTTTCACGTCCAAAATACTGCATTTCCTGCATAAGAACTGCAAATATTTCCATCAAAACTACAAAGTCAAAGTCAAAGTCAAAGTCAGCTTTATTGTCAATTTCTTCACATGTTCCAGACATACAAAGAGATCGAAATTACGTTTCTCACTATCCCACGGTGAAGACAAGACATATTTTGCCAATTTAGGTCCACAGACAAACATAACATTCAAGTAAACAAAAAAGTAAGTAAATAAGTAAATAAGTAAATAAGAGGGCACATATAATAATGAAAAAATAAGAGCAGCAAAATTTGGTTGAAATTGTGCATAGACAGTCAATAAAATACTAGTGCAAAGTCAGGCCAATAAAAGGCTTGGGTAGTTCTGTTTGACCTAAGTAAGAAAGAAAGTGGCATAGTGGTTGCAAGTTATGTAAGAGCAGCAGAAGTGTTGTGTTTTCAGGACAACAACACCAAGTTGTAAAGTGTACAAGTGTGCAAGTGTGCAAGTGGAGTAGTGCAGGCGGCCATTTTGGGTCCAATGTCCAGGATGTTATGTAGCTGAGGGTGGAGGGGGGAGAGGAGGGAGAGAGTTCAGCATCCTTACAGCTTGGTGTATGAAGCTGTTGGTGAGTCTGGTAGTGCGGGAGCGCGGGCTTCTGTACCTCTTCCCCAGAGGGCAGTAGATCAAACAGATTGTGAGCGGGGTGACTTGCATCACTCACAATTTTGCTCGCCTTTACACGGGTGAGGTGGGTGGTGTAAATGTCCTTCAGGGAGGGGAAGCACCAATAATCCTTCCAGCTGTGTTCACTATGCTGCAGGGCTTTCCTGTTGTATTCAGTGCAGCTTCCATTCCCACACAGCGATACAGCTGGAGAGGATGCTCTCAATGGTGCCTCCCGGTAGAATGTGGTCATGATGGCTGGTGGAGCACTTGCTGCGCCTGAGTTTCACTTAGGGAAGTACAGGCGGCGCTGAGCTCTCTTAAGCCAGTGATGCAGTGTTGGTGGTCCAGGAGAGGTCTTCACTGATGTGCACCCCCAGGAATTTGGTGCTGCTCGCTCTCTCCACCACAGCACCGTCGATGGTCAGTGGCAGGTGTTGGGTGTGACCTCTCCGGAAGTCAACAACAACAATCTCTTTGGTCTTGCTGACGTTCAGCAGGAGGTTGTTGTCCCTGCACCACGTGGTCAGATGGTCGACCTCCAACCTGTATTGAGTCTCGTCGCCCTTAGTGATGAGACCCACCAGAGTTGTGTCGTCAGCAAATTTCACTATGTGATTGTTGCTGTAGGTTGCAGTGCAGTCATCGTCGTCAGCAGGGTGAAGAGCAGCGGACTGAGCACGCAGCCTTGGGGGGGGGGCCTGTGCTCAGTGTGATGCTGCTTGAGGTATTGTTGCCAACACGCATTACTACTTGGGGCCTCTGACAGAGGAAGTCCAGTAGCCAGTTGCAGAGGTAGGTACTGAGTCCCAGTTTGTCAAGTTTGCAGATGAGTTGCTGTGGTATTATGGTGTTGAATGCAGAACTGAAGTCTATAAACAGCAATCTCACATATGAGTCTCTTTTTCCAGGTGGGTGAGGGCTGGGTGGAGGGCAGAGCAGATTGCATCCTCTGTAGACCGCTTGGCTCGGTATGCAAACTGGAAGGGGTCCAGGGTGGGGAGAATGGCTTTGATATGTGACATGACAAGCCCGCTCTCAAGCACTTCATGATGATGGGTGTCAGTGCCACAGGGCGGTAGTCATTGAAGCAGGATGGAGCAGTTTTCTTGGCACAGGTATGATGGTGGCAGCTTTGAAAACATGATGGGACGATGGCTTGCTTCAGGGAAGTGTTAAAGATGTCTGTGAAGACATCCTTAAGCTCCCCTCGCAGTCCTTCAGCGCCGCGACCTGGGATGTTGTCTGGACCTGTTGCCTTACGGGTGTTGATAGCAGCAAGTGTCCTCTTCACGCTGTCGGCAGAGAGGCACAGGGGCTGCTCATGTAGAGGGGGATGTGTCTTCTGTGGGCAGGTGCTGTTTTGTGCTTCAAAGCGAGCAAAGAAACGGATCAGGTTGTTGAGCAGAGGGATGTTGCTCTCACAGCTCTGTGATGCAGGCTTGTAGTCCGTGAGGGCCTGAATGCCCTGCCATAGGCGCTCTGATACTGCCGTTTTGACACTTGAAGTAATGCAGTTATATTTTTTGTAAGGGCTATAATAATTATGTCTGGGGTAGGCTTATTTAGTGAGGTAGCCTAACACCGGGAGTGTGTGTGTGTGTGTGTCACACCCCGCGCAAGAGAGAGACGACCAGAGCGTGTGTGTGATGAGTTTTTTGGTGTATTGCTCACTTGCAATTTTACATTAATTTGTCTACTGCTTAAAGTTATCACAACTTAACATCATATCGACTCACGATATTAAGTTATAGCCGCTACAAATATTGTACATTCTAACTAGCTAATACATTAAATCATCTATGTTTACATCTATCAATTTACATCAATGTTTCCATTGCCTTGTGTCGGCTACGCTTGGTGAGCTGGTGTTAACAACTGCATCCTTCAGCTCAGATGTTGAATCATTGTTGACGTGCTGTTGTGGTACACCAGTTCTGCTTTACAGTGGACACATTGCACCTTGTCTTCTTTTCTAAGTTTGAAATGATCCCAAAACTTTCAACATTCTCTGCATTTTACGGACAGTTTCTTGGCTCTCCATCATCGCACCAACTTAATTCTGAAAGTGATGTATGCGTCAGTAATAACAGTCTGTGTGAAACAATAATCCCTGAGCTGAGCAGGCCGTGATAGGAATGAAATGAAGCCCTGAGATTTTTTGTGATCAAATTATTCGAGTAATCGTTTCAGCCCTAATGCTAAGTATGAAATACATGTTCAATTGAGCTATTATTATGATGTTGTGTGCAGCCTATACTGTTTTGGGTTGTGATATTGAGTTCTGTTGTGTTATTTTCAACACATTTGTTGAAGAGTGCAGACTTCATCTGTACCCACCCTCTCTAGCGCTTCAGAGACTGTTGTGGGAGGCCGGCGTGTTGCTGGGTCCTGTGACCCAAAAGTCTGCCATGACCAGTCAAAGAAGTTTGAGAAAGGCTGCCATATACTAAGCAAACTAAAATAAATCTAAACTAAACTAAAAAAAACTAAAAGCAAAGAAAATCTGTTGTATGGTGGACATTTTAAATAATTGAAACACATCCATTCTGTCTTATGAAATGTCTTACCATAATAGTAGTCACAATGACAGTCCTGTTCATACCAGAGGTGTCATTTGAAAGAAGAGTTTGGTCCTGGATCAGAACCAACTTGTCTGCATCATTCCAATAACCAATCTGCAATAAAAAAAAATGTTGTCCTGTTAATAACTGTGTCCTGTTAACAAAATGTAGAAATAAAGGGAATTTGGGGCAGCCATGGCCTACTGGTTAGCGCTTCGGACTTGTAACCGGACGGTTGCCGGTTCGAACCCTGACAGGTAGGCCACGGCTGAAGTGCCCTTGAGCAAGGCACCTAACCCCTCACTGCTCCCCGAGCGCCGCTGTTGTTGCAGGCAGCTCACTGCGCCGGGATTAGTGTGTGCTTCACCTAACTGTGTGTTCACTGTGTGCTGAGTGTGTGTTTAACCCTATGTTTAACCCATTTACCCCTAAAATGCCTACTAAAAACGCCTATAGAATCCTATGGCATTCTAGACTAAATAACCTTATTTCCTGAGGGTTTTCTGAAAAAATACTAAAAATTGTCAAAGTCTACCAAAATGTAATATCTAAGCCTCTGTAGCACCTAGAAACATGAAATAAAAAGCATGCTGCGCTACGCAGCAAGCAGCGGGAGATTCAATGTTGCGCTATGCAGCAACAGGCGGGAGATAGAATGTTGTGTCATGCAGCATCAGGCGCTAATGGGTTAAGACAGAAAACTATCATTGTTTGAATATTAGAAAAAACACAATCCAGCTACATTTAGCCCATCATGCACCCACTTCACTGCCCCCATGCTGATTCCGCACTGCACTACGATTGACGATAAAATATCAGGAAACTAATAATTTTTGCCTGGTCATTTTGTTCTTGTTTCTATTTAACACATCCTTAAAAATCTATCAAGCTAAGTGAAGATGATGACCTTGCTCTTCTGGAGGCAACAGTGCTAGAAACTAATTTGGTTTTGGTCATTTTCAGGGTGATGTATGATTTTATAAAGGGGGAAAACAATTTTGATCTTTACTACAAATTCAAGCACTTTCAATGACCTATGTAATGGGTTACACTTTACTTGAAGGTATCTACATAAGAGTGACATGACTCGCCCCAGCGTCGGTGTCAAGGGCGGGCCATAGGGGGCCAGGCCCGTCCAAACAGGCCAGTGTGCCCCCCCAACTGAGTTCTCTCCCTCACATAAAAAAATCTAAATATTATTATGCATGATTGAAATTAAATCCATATTGAACACTGATGTTGAACACTTAGCCTACTCAAAATGAAACATGACATGTGTCAACTATGCTACTGTTGATTATGTGCGCAAACTGCGTGATGCAAACTGGCGCGATGAAAAGGGATTCTGCACACTTTCGGACACCCGTTGCAATGAGTGCCACCCGATATATTTACCCGCGACTCCTGCAACGCCAAATGAGCATAAATCTCGATCAGTAGGGTTTTAGACACTGCTGCATAAGAAATCCAGTAAAAGGTCTCAAGATAGATCTGGGAATATAATGGAAAATACAAGGTTTTTTTAGTATGACCGCCCAGGATGACCAAGCTGAATGCATGATCTGTTAATCTAATTTGCAGAAACCATAAAGGGCCAAACTGACATGTCGCATTTCCTATATTTTCCGATATTGTCCAGTGCTAATGATAAACTCGAGCAACGGAGATAGTGCTTTGGATCATGTAGGCTAGGCCTACTTTAAGAATCGCCCTTTAGTGAGCGCAACACAGCACGGGTCTTAACCTGCTTTATCCAGAGGGAGACATTTTTGGAAGCAGTGACAAAAAGCCTATCATGGACCTGGCTGGGAAATGCCGATGTGGAGTCGGCATTCGTAGGCTATAGCCTGTCGCTGCAAATACTTCTCCAAACTCAAAAACAGTAGACTTAAAAGTGGCAATAAAAGTGGACTGTCAGAGCAGCACAAAATACTAAGTCATGCCGAGTGTCCTGTTTGCTCTTAAACTTTCCATCACAGTTGGTGCATTTACCACTTCGTAAATGTGTTAGAATTTGTTCTGTAGGCTACTTTAAAGAACATTTTGAGGGATCACATAGCCTATGTGCAATGTTGTGATATTATCAGTATGTGTAATTTGCTTTTGAGCAGGATCTTACAAGAACATTTCGAAATGAATGGAAAGACACAGTGAAGCCTAGGCGTGTTAGTGGTGAGTCTGTTAAGCCTGTGAGCCTATTTACTTGTATTGTAGCCTATGCAACGCTATACTATTAAAATTCTATTATTCTAAACGTTGTGTGCTAGTTTATTCAACGGCTATGACCGCTATGTTCTTGCACTATTTCCCCCCTTGATCATATTGATCCAAAAGGCTCGAAGGATGCTCTTTATTATATGGCAAAATAACAAATAAAAGTGAGGTGAGGTGCCCCCCTTGTCAGTGCTCATAGCCCCCCCACCAGTTGCTCTCTGGCGCCGACGCTGCCCTGCCCCCAACAAATCACACCTTCCCACCAGCTGTGACAGCTTAAAAGAAGTCGAGATGACTCCTAACTCACAGACCTATTCACAAACCGGTTTTGCGGCATTTCGCCTGTTTTGAAATCCTATGCGGCTACAGGAGCTTGCAATCGTGAGGAAGCAATTTTGCATTGTAGGCAAAACTAACATGCAATAACGCCACCAACAACAACCAAAACTAGGCTACTCATTGTCAACATGTAAATTAAATGTAACATTATTGTGAATCAAATTAAAATGTTCTCTTTTGCAAACGTAGGCATAGGCATAGTAACAGATTAGGCTAATTTAATAATGTTACAAAGATACTACATCAATCCATATGTTTCATTAGGCTACTAGGCTATTTGTTTGGCCTTACTCTTGATTCATTTAGGCTAGGCCTTTTTATTCAGTTATTTATCATCTTCGGTCCTTGTGTAGCGCACCCATTCTCAGACCTGTGACGTGTTGCCAGAACACCAACCATATGGACCCCAGAGCGATAGCACAAAATCAATACGTCTTACAAGGCGAAGAAAGGCTAGATTCAGCACTAGCTATCAAGGTAATCTCTCTGATCTAGAAAATATGATTAGACAAATTAGGAAAGAAACTGACCAGGAATTGAATCGTAATGTTAAACCAATGACCTTGCAACCTACTCTTGAATTTCACGAGTTCACCTGAAAGCGTGGAAGTGAATGAATGTGTTGAAGCAGATGTTGAACAATGTGCAGGATTACTAAACCAGATCACCCTGACCTCAGAAATAGTTGATGATTATTGAATGTGAATAAAAGAATGTAAAATGAACCATAACTGCAAACAATGACCTCATAATAAAATAATAAAGTGCGATGAATGAAATGTATCATTACAAGTATTTTAGTAGCCTGACCTTGTAAAGTCTAGGGAATTATGCATGTAAAGAATTGTATGTCTCAAACTGTGAAATGGGTAAAGTGCCTCAAACTGTTTAAATGAATGTATTCAGATTGCATTGTGTGAAGAGTTAATGCCATAAGTGTTTGTAACCTGTAAGAATGTAACCGATCTCTCTTGATGACTGTAAAAGTGTATGTTGCTAAATGTAATGTGTCACATGGTTATAATTGCCGTTGAATGTAAACTGTTTGTATAACCTCTGGAAACTATCTGTAAACCTGAATGTAATGTATCATCTCCGAAATGTAACCCGGAGAAGTATGTTAATGCATGTCATCTTAAATTGTTGGTTAAGATCAGTGACTTCTAGAATGTATTAGCTATCGTGAGAATTTTCCCAGCTAACGTGAGAATATTCCCAGCCATCGTGGGAACTTCTAGAAGGTTCTAAACTGTCGTGGGAAAATAGGATTGATTTGTCTCAGGAATGTGTGGGGGAGGTTAAGTCCACCTAGTATAAATAGGGGCCGAACTAAACGATCGGGCTGCTTCTTCTTTTTTTCTTCTACTGCTACGTGCTTTTTGCTGTTACGCTTGATTGTTAGGATTCGTTGTCCGTACTTCGTTGAGAAGCAAAGTGTTGGAACTTTGTGCCAGGCTGAAGCCGCGGACCGTAACTCCGCACCAGCTGTTGCCGGGATCGCACTGCTACTCCGACAGTGAGAGACTGCAGAACGATAATCAGCGGATTTTTTCCCTTTTTGAGGACTTACTCTTTTTTCTTATATACCCTTTTTCTCCGTTTGTGGATTTACTATTGTATTCTCTTCTCCATCTGTGGATTACTATTTTTATTGTTCTCTCTTTTGTGGATTTACTCTTTTTATATTTTCTACAACATTGTAACCTGCAAGTGGATATTACGCCGCATTTTTTGGGGTTCTTAACATCCCCAAAGTGCTGAAAAGTAAAGAACTCATTTAACCTTGGCATCCAATTCTTCAAGCAGTATTTTTGTCTTTACTTGGTTTTCTACGAATTCCAGCAGGAGGGTAAGATAACTGGTTTCTTCTGTGGTTATTCATCTGCTCTGTCTAAGACTTGGGTTAGTTGGACTTGAGTACTGCTGGACGGTAACAAAATCTCCATCCTTATAAAACCTGAGCAAGAAGTAGCCTATAACCTGTGTCTCTAGATAAATTCTAGGGTCAAACATCTTATATCGTTAGCCAACTGTTGAGACCTAGGCGTAGTAAACTCCTTATTTCATAAACATCTCAATAAATCCACCACGGAAGCCTGATCAACTTCCAAGGGGATATTTAAAATAGGAGTAATAGGTTATCTCTGCGCAGAGGGAAGGCGTCTTGCGACTTAAGCCGACAGTAGGTCCCTGCTATCTACAATAATCTCAAGGGGGTATCGTGGGTCTTAACTGCCTAGGCCTGGGGTTACATCTGAGAAACGGCTGACGTTGACTAGGTTCTGGGGGTTACCTGCAACACACCTGTCACCTGCCACTCATCGTAAGGGAGGTGTTTGGAATCATTCCCGCGTTACAATCATCAGCCAATCAAGGTGGTCACTTCAGTCAAGCTCGTGCATGAGTAATAACGTCATCCGAAGACTCACTCACTCTTAGTCAAAGATTCTAGAGCGCTCAGCTCCAGAATCTGTTCAGGAGTTGTCATTTTTCCTTACTAAGAGTAGCCTAGGCTAGGTCTGAAAGGCTTTGTGAATAACTTAATAAGAGAAACTCCTAGCTAAAATCTTTTATTGCTATTTAGGAGTAGCCTACTCCTAGTGGTAAGATAAAAGGCTTTGTGAATATGGCCCCTGGTGTCTAACCCAATGTTGACCACCTCACACATTTCTCTAGATTTTGCAACGACCTTAGGCTACATGACACAATGCCATAAAATGCCAGTTTTTAGGACACAGAATAATGTTTGTAATGATACCAGTTAGGCCTACGTTCAACAGTTACATAAGTGTAATGAGCTATTCATTGTCGAAGGTGCATGGTGAAGTGAAATTCTTACTTTGGAAAACAAACATTTGCCGATATCATTGGATAGGGGATAGGCCTAGGCCCACTTGTTTATTTTTTACGTAGCCTACAATGGCCAGTTCAGACAAAGCTGAAATTACTAATTTTTAAACATTTGTATGGTTATATTGCTTGACTTAAATCCCAGAGAGTAGGCTACCGCACCCCACAGTGATGGGCCTAGCTAGCGGTCTTACGCGTTCAGTGTGGGGTAGGCTATAAACAAGCTGAGAATTTAGCGGTGTCACGTCTGCCTGTCACAGACGTGGGGAGCTGAAGCTTGGGATACAGTTACAGTAACAGTATTTTATTTTACTTCTTATGGAATATTTTTTTTTTTCACTTTTATAAAGGCTTTGTTTGAATGCTGTTGGAACAAATAGTAGTTGATTATAAAGGCAACTTTCTGTTGCAATATTCTGTGTGTTCTGGACTGCAGGTAACTTGTTAAGCCAGTGGTTCTCAAACTTTTTCTTTCATTCCCCACTTTGATCAAGGGGGCATTGACTGATGATAGTGGAGATAACGTGTTATCCCGAGGCCTTTGCAAGTCAGCCTCTCCGACGGTAGTCTACCCTATTAAAAATATAAGTTTTCGATGTCCCAAACGGAGAGCCATACTTTGTTGTTTTAACGATCTCTATGCTCACCAAAATGTAGGCATGGGAACATGATGAAGTATCCAACTGTCGTGTGTTAAATTATTGTGATTACGAGCCAGTGGTTTTCAAACATTATGCGTGACTCGGACATCTAACGAAATGCAACAGACTCATATCGTCTTTGCGCGTCTGCAGAAGTTAGCCAAATATGAATGTAATTCTGCGGCATAAAGCAGATGTATTTGTTTATTGTACAGACAAATAAAAATGACATGTCAAGCAGTCAATTGACTACATTTTGTTATTGAATTCGTAGGCTGGGATTACTCTCGGCAACAATTATGTTTAATGGTAGATCCTGCTTTTTCAGAAAGGGCGGCAGGCAGAGCGATGTACAGTGGCAGAGCGACGCACAGCGGCTGAAAGTGGTACTAAAGCTTCCCGCAGCTTCACGCCTCGTAATGCGCGAATGAAGTGGTCATTTGAAAGCGATGCCCACTATAACATGAACATTATAGGCTAAACAAGTCATAAACGTTTATGACATAACGCTTCTGTCACTTACTTCTGTGAAGTGTCATTCGGTTTTTGTCATGACAAGTTAGGGTTAGGGTTATGACAGTGTCATGTCACTCTTATGTAGATACCTTCAAGTAAATTCTGCAGATGAATCCAAGCTAATGTTTTTCTATGCATGCAGACGCCAGACTGAGCTGTATTTAGCATATGTCTCTTGCTGGCCACTGGTATTTTAACATGGCGCACGTACACGGCGAGTTGACACGGCGCTATGTAAATGTAAATGAGGATTTCTAAGCCAATAGGTATGCTTCGAGTTGTTGGTGGTGGTAATTAAACATGAATGGGGCCACATTTATGTATGGGAAATGTTGATTTTGTTAGCTGAAAACGTTACACAGGGGACCTTTAAACAGTATTTCTCCATAGAGAAAGTGTCCAGATGCTAAAATGGCCTGTCTGCAGTCCAGACCTGTCAAATTAGGTGAGTCATGGAATGGAAAACATGATAAAGAATACCCCATACTGTTGAGCAACTGAAATCCTATATCGGGGAGTAATAGGACAACATTTCATTCTTACAACTCTAGAAACTGGTTTCCTCAGTTCCTAAACATTTACAGAATTGTGTTAAATGAAGAGGTGAAGCAGCACAGTTGTAAACATTCCCTGTCCCAACTTTTTCTGACAAATTTTGCTGGCATCATATTCAAAATGAACATATATTTTCCATGAAATAGTCCAAATACTCATTTTCAACAATATGATATGTTGTCTGTGTCCTTTTTGCAACTAAATATGAGTTTAAGAGATTTGCACACTATTACATTCTGTTTCTATTCACATTTTACACAACGTCCCAACTTTTTCTGATTTGGGGTTGTATAATAATAATTGAATTAAAACCCAATTTTGCCAAAGAAATGACAATTGGCCTATTTTTACTATTTCCTCGAAACGTGCCAGCGCAACATCCGACGGGTTTTCCCAGATCGCATCACAAATATTCTTTTTAACAAAAAGAAAGAAACCGTACCATAATCATTGCCACCCCATTTAATAATTTGCAAAGCCCCCCTTTGCCAATAAAACAGCTTATAGTCTTCTCCTGACATCTATAAAGCCAGAGATTACAAAGCAAGGGATTTGAGACCCCGATCGTCGATCACACTACTAAAGAAAACTTAAAAAGAACAATATTGTGCTTGCTTACGCTTGAGCAAGCACATTAATAAAAATAAATAATAACTGGGGATAGTGCATGCAAAATAAAAATTTGTTTGCAATATAGAGCCTTTGTGAAATCCTACAGTATGTTTTCCATCACAAATCTTCAAGAGCTTGTTTTACTTGAAATCAATAGGGTTTTTTTCCATTTAAGTACCACAACAATTGCTCTCAAGAATGTTACAAAAGGTATACATTTTGATCACAAAAGGTAAATATTTAATTTCATACCACATACCATACATACAGCTTAAATTTAATTTAAAGTTGACTGTTATTTAGCTGACACTTTTATCCAAATAGACATAGACTCACAACACACGATACAGCTGATTCTTTGTAAGTTGCCTTAGATAAGAGTGTCATCTAAATGCCCTTACAAACAACAAAACAAAACAAATTGTAATTTAATGTATGAATGATGCTTCTTACCCTTTTTGGACCGTTATTCTTTAGTTCAAAGACATCCATTGAGTAATTAACTCTGCGGCCATAAATGTCAAACTGCACATTTCCTGTTAATCCTTGTAGTCTGACCTAGAATGTAATTAGAAAAAAGTGTAATAAACTCAGAATTCATACGCAAACTGTCCTTTATGTACAGCACAATGTTCTGTGTTGGTGCAAAAATGCATGCTGAAACTTGCCCGTACAATGATTAATTTTACTTTTTACTTATCCTTTTTGTCAATGGACTAACAAACCTGTTTCAGGGTTCGTTCCATCTCCCTGCCCTGGCTCCATGGTGCTGCAGGATTGGCCAAACAATCTCCAGCACTTCCCCTTCGAGAGACGTCCACTTTTTGTCTGCGCAGGCTCCGGAAGGCTTCAGCCATCACCATCACACCATCATATGTCAGTGCAGATGTGTACTAAGGTGTTCAAATTAAAAAGGATCATAACTTACATTTTCAGAATGTGAACCTCAAGTTTTAAGGGAAGAGGTCATAGCAAGAAATACATTGTTTTGGAGAAAATCTGCAAAAGTTTCAAGAATCAAGAATGTGGATTCAAGCATCAATAATGAGGATTCAAGTTCCATGTTGGTCTGTAAAATACTGCAGTAAGAGATCAACAAATAAGGCTCTCACTTGCTTTGAATGCAAGACCAAAGCATGATACACTGCTTAAAATATAGTGCTTAAGTGTCCTTTTTAAAACCTACGTTACAAAGTTTGAACAAAGTTTCTACGTTAAACGATTGAAGCTGAATTAGATGCAGAAATTTTGGTTAGAAGAATAACTAGAAAATGTAATTCCGAGGAATTAACAGTGCGTGAAAATGCAAAACATATATTAACATCAAATGCAAAATAAACTTTTATTTGGAAACAGTTGTGGGCAGAGGAAACAGTTGACGGGAGTCATAGTTGATGACAACTGACAGTTGGAATGGCTGACCAGTTAAATAGTTCCTTGAATTTCCCCTGGGGATCAATAAAGTATCTATCTATCTATCTATCTATCTAGTTGAATAGTTTAAATAGTTAAATTATTGGGGGCCAAGCAGCGAAGCTGTGAGGACCTCATTGTGTTTCTACGTTTTCCTATTATTATTGGGGGCCAAGCAGCGAAGCTAATTGGGGACGGTCCCATGATTCATGTCACCAAGTTTCATGTCGGCAACTCGAACCCTCTAGCGCCACCAACAGGCCAAAGTTGGAAGTGTGTTCACTCAAGTAACTTTTGACCCGTAGGTCCGATTTTCAAAAGTCAGGTATCGTTGGAATCCTTGGACCAAGCCGAGTTCAACGCACCCTATGACGTCATTTTCCGCCATGATGGATTTTCCGCCATTTTGGATTTCATCAAAAACACTTAAAATGTATCAGGGGTCACATACTTTCTCTGATTCCCACTAAATTTTACACAGATCATCTTCAGACCAAGCCTCACAAAAGTTATCACTTTTCGTCTTGAAGTATTACCGTTAAGCCAGTAACAGCCAATCAAAATTTCGCTAAGCCAAACAGGAAGTGAGCTCATATCTCAGCAACCCTTGCAGTCATCAAATCCAAACTTGGTATATGGACTCATGACCCCATCAGGAGGACGCTCTAGAAATTTGGTGACCTTTGACCTCTAGGGGGCGCTGTAAATCAGTAACATGCCTTTTGGACTGTACAGTGGGCATCGCTTTCAAATGACCACTTCATTGGCGCATTACGCGGCGTGAAGCTGCGTGAAGCTTTAGTACCACTTTCAGCCACTGTGCGTCGCTCTACCACTGTACATCGCTCTGCCTGCGGTCCCTTCTGAAAAAGCAGGATCTACCATTAAACATAATTGTTGCCGAGAGTAATCCCAGCCTACGAATTCAATAACAAAATAAATCATGCATAATTAAACATTACCTTGATTTAGGCTACTTGGGTATGGCTTAAGGCTTGACTACACGGTGGTAACGAAAATCAAAATCGAAATTTGCTGTCTACATTATTGTCAGTGTTGGGGTTAACGCAACTACGCAAATCAAAACAGTGGTGTGATAATTGAGCCAGTAGAGAAATAACTGTTCAGAATTAATCTGTAGCCTTGGGTAGGCTTCTGCAGAAAACAATGTTGTTGCCGATTTAATAATATCTGGCGGCGTTTTTAACAGGCTACATAATAGAGGCTTAGACAACTATGATCCACGTTTTGGTTTTAAGTAAAATTAATTTGCCCTACTTCTTGACTGAAATGTAGTCAATTGACTGCTTGACATGTCATTTTTATTTTTCTGTACAATAAACAAATACATCTGCTTTATGCCGCAGAATTACATTCATATTTGGAACTTACATAGTCCAATGCATCGTTCCACTACGTTAGTGTTTCCCAAAACCATAGCAACGAACGTTCGCAACCACTATCGTAAAGTTGTGTAGTTACAACTACACCTCTCGACCTGTGGTAGAATGCTAGAAGCATAGTTCCAGGGATCTTCATGTCAAAGACGTCACTGACGCCAGTTATTTGTTTGCAAATTAATAATTATAAATATATTTAGGTTTCTAATTGATATTTACACTTCTAACCACCATACATCCATATTTTAAAATGCCCAAGGCAGAAAATACATAAATTAAAAGTCAATTTGCAGCCATGTGCACGTAAGTAAAAGTCACACACTTGCAGATAATAATAAGGTGGTGCGCACTTTTTGACGAGTCAGCTGAGAATATGTAGCCTTTGATTTTCATGGAGGGGGGGGGGTCCTTGTTAGTTTACGCAAAACAAGCCAAGAAGGCTGATTCTGATTTTGATAATATGATCTGCACAAAAGATAAACTTAGGTAAACAACGATGTCAATATTGTTGTCAACGTCTTAACCCAGATTCGAACTCTTGGACAGGGGACTGGTAACTGCTGTGCAACGGCGGCTGTCATCTGCCGGCCTTAACGCAATGCGCCACAGAAGTATGTGCAGGTGCCCGTTCACGTGCTACTAAACGTCATTAACCACCTTAGTCCAGACTACTGAAGTTTGGCGTGCACAGACATTTTGGGGGGCAGGTGCTCAGGAGGGGGGCACTTTTTAGCGCACATGGAACACTTCATTATAAAAAAAAATTACACGCACATGTTGAATGAAATTTGACTTGTGCTGCAATTAGTAAATCAATATACAATTAAGACAATAAAGAGACCAAAATGTGTTAATTTATGTTGCCTAACAAAACCTATACAACAGAAAACGTTCGTCTTAACACATAGATTTGCAATTGCAAACTCTACCGAAATTATTTGTAGCCTATGTGGTCGTCCTCACGTTATCGGTCATTGACTTGGGCTACAGCGTAAAACTTTATCAGGTGACCAGTCAGCTAAAAATGCTTAGTTGTTTGATGCTGTATGAGACATTTTACTGCACAACAAAATGATTACCGTTTGGGCTTTAGCGGGCAAACTGTACGATTTACTTGATCTGTAAGACAATAAAGAGACCAAACAGTACGAGAAGGAGTTATAGTGGGCTACTGACTGTTGTCATTACATAAATGCAGATGGGCATTTTCACAGGTAATGGGGAACTTCCCGTTTCTTCTGTCACAAATTAATGTGTTAATACATGTTGCCTAACAAAACATATACAACAGAAAACGTTCTTATTAACACATAAATTTGCAAAATCTACCGAAATTATTTGTATGTGGTCGTCACGTTATCTGTCATTGATTTGGGCTACAACGTAAAACTTTATCTAGCTTCATCTAACTAGTTTATCAGGTGACCAGATGGCAAAAATGCTTGTTTGGTGCTGAATGAGACATTTTACTGCACAATTATTACATGTGGGCTTAGAGGGCAAACTGTAAGATTTTGCTTGATCTGTATGTTACCTGGCTGATGGGGCACGGGAGAAGCAGCCTGTCAGCGACCATGCCCGCTATCTGAAGACGCTTACTGAACTGCTATGGTGCTGCGCATCTGGCGTGCCCTGCACGCGACCGCGCGAGTTCACGTGACAAAGGAAGAGAGCTTTTCAAAAGATCATTTCAAAACCGACCTCAGTAAAATCTTAATAATATTAATAATAATAAAAAAAAAAAAAAAAACAAGTTTCAAAAGGGCATTTTCGTTGATAAAGGGCAAACTTCCTAGTGCTTTAGCACCACCTAGTGTCTATGTATGCACGCCTATGGTTTGGAAACTATCATGGTCCAAACTTACAGTACTATGTAAGTACGACAGTTTTGGGAAACAGTCGTAACTTACATGTTGGTTAGTTGAACGATGCATCCTGTTAGTAAAAAGCTAACCTCCGTAGTTGTACGGGAAACGCCCCCCAGATCAGCTTGTAGGCCATTAGCAATCTGTTTATTTTATTTTATGAAGC
This sequence comes from Alosa alosa, assembly GCF_017589495.1. NCBI lineage: Eukaryota > Metazoa > Chordata > Actinopteri > Clupeiformes > Clupeidae > Alosa > Alosa alosa. The sequence continues at coordinate 1,734,768 of NC_063190.1, forward strand.
CTACACAGTATATCACATGCCACATTCTCACTTTCAATAGACAGATGCAATAGCCATTGGTCAAGTATTGAGTATAAAGCAATTAAGATAGTACCCTATACAAAAAGTACTTCATACTATCATAAAAATTCGTTAAAACGAATAGCATTTTGCAACTTGACAAAACACTGGATTAAATATCGTAGGCACAGGAGAAAACTTGTACATCCATTGGCCCGTGGGGAGATCACATGCCAGCTGCCTCTCCCTTCAGTATGACTTGTTAGGCTGTGAGCTTGTTTAAGCCAAAAAAAAACTATTGCAGATATCAATCGTCTTTGTTCATGGGTTTGGCCTCACAGCAGAGGCTTAGACAACTATGACCCACGTTTTGGTTTCATAATTTGCACTACTTATTGACTGCAATGTAGTCAATTGACTGCTTGACAGGTTATTTTTATTTTTCTGTACAATACACAAATACATCTGCTTTATGCCGCAGAATTATGCACTTGGATAGCCTATAGAACGGGCATATTTTGGAGAGAACGCACGCAAGAATCTGTAGGCTATTTGTGGCTGGTTACCAGCAAACAATGTTTAATGCATTAACTCAAGACGTCAAACATTTTCTAAACAATACAAACAGAAAGGATGCAGCAGGCAGCAAATGTAGAAGAGTCATTTCCAGTGGAAGAACAAAATGCTGAATGAAGCCCAAATTTATAAAGGCATATCTGGCAAGTTGTTATTTTTTGAAGACGTAAATGGTTGGGCTATAGGCCTAGTTTGCAAGAAGGATACATAAAGTGTGAGCATGCCACACTATCCACAGCTGTGGTAGCGGGGGTAGGAGGATTACTGTTAGCGCAGGATTTATATAAAATTCTTCAACAGAAGGCCTGCCTCGAATGCAGGCTTGTGGTTTGCGCAGCCTACAGTAAGTAGGTCTAGTGAGTTAGGAGTCCTCTAGACTTCTTTTCAGCTGTCTCAGAGGTGGAAAGTTGCGTTCGTTGGGGGCAGGGCCGGGTTAACAATTCATAGACCCTTGGGAACAAATGTCTGATTGCCCCCCCCTGCCCCCCAGTCAACGTGAATCCGGCGGTCAGTTAATAGGCCTATCGTGAAGATTTGTATTGCCATTTAAGGCACGAGCGCATCTGTGAGGCCAAGCCTCACCAAGTAGCCTGTTTGTTTACAACTAACATTACATTTAATTAAACTGCTTATAGGCTATGCCGAAATAGTTTCAACATTTTGAATATCAGTGTCGTGTGAATTAGGAAATGCCTTATGGCTGAAAGCTGCTTGCGATCCCCCCTGTCAAGCAATAACCATACAAAAAGTTAAAAACAGATGACATGATGCGCGTCACTGACATTATGCGCAAATAATATAGCCTAGATATTCCATTATATTCGAATACATGTGTTTATTTTAGAGGGGATATTCAAACGTCATTTTTGAGCAATTTTGACAGCCCTAGTCTACTGTAGGCTACGCCAATCGTCTATTAACACCTTCCACCTAACCCCGGTGAGTGGGGGTCGCTATAATGCGTGTGAAATAGCACCATTGAGTAGCCTATGCAAAATAGCCTTAAAATCGTTCCGGTGTTGATCCTGATTCTCTACTCTTTGAGCCAACTAATATGTTACGCGAATCAATTAACTATTGTAGGCTACCATTAATTAATAACGTAGGCAACACCCAGGTAACATGTTGTCCAGGCTATCTGAAACAAGGGGTTGCCTCTCATCTACAACAACTGGTTACCTTGGGCTGCTACAGTCGTCAGTGCACTGTGCACAGTAGGCTTATGCTACTCTTTGTGGTTGATCAACTAAAAATAAAAGATGTATTTGGTGATGACGTTATTGTAGGCCTAGTAGACCTAAATTCTGAGAAATTAAATGGTACGAGAAACGATCTACATAGTGCACCAGACCGCAATGTCTTCAAGGGTTGAATGAAGGGAGTTTGCAAAAATCTGTGTATTTTTCAAGTCAATAAACATTCTTAATTCGAATGTCTTTGTCAGGGAACATCTGACTTTTAAAAACCATAGGCCTGGTAGTCGCTCAGACAAGGAGTTATAAGATAAAGGCAATACCATTTGTGTCACCTAATGCAGTTCAGTGAATTAGCAAGATACCATCAGAAGCCAACAATCATAAAGCACAGTGTGCGCGCACGCTGTAGCGTGAGTTCTTTCTATCTGCTTTACTTTTGTGAGTTGCGACCACCTAGGCTATGTTATAGACGTTCTATGAGGTACCAGTGTTTAGCTGTGTCACAAAACAATAAGCTTTGTCAGACTACTTTTAAAATGATATTCAGGGCTATATACATTTTAAACATTCGGGGCTGAAGACCCGACAAAGGCTTGCGTTAATTCTTCAGGTGGGAAGTGTCAGGAATTTTCATACGAGAGATGCTCTCATTGGTGGTTAGTATATGGAGTAGGGAATTGACAGCAACATATCCAATCACATTATGAGAGATGCATAAACTGCGATGTTTGATTTTAAATTAATGTAAATTTAGCCGGGACTGTAAGCTGGCACACTTGGGTGCTCGATGTTTTCAGTGGGTGCCCGAGAGACGGAGCAACCACGGTATCGGCGCCTATGACAAGCGTATCTATAATAATAAAGTTTTGCAGCTGTGCAAAAGAAGTTCTGTATGTGCAAAGACATTTCGTACCTGTAGAAATATTTTGTACATGTGTGAAAGAAATGTGTATTTGTAGAAATGTTTTGTACATATGTGGGGGGGAAATGCGGATCTGTAAAAATATTTTGTACACGTGTGGAAAAAATATGTACCTGCACAAATACTTTGTACGTGTGTGAATCTCCTACGCGATGCTACACAATGATTTCCTGCGCAGCATTGAAAGTACGAGCTTGTGAAACTGATTTGCAATGCTTACGGACTTTTGACCCTAATTTTACTGCCTTTCTGAAGAGCCAATCAACACATTGCTTACTGCCAACCAATCAGCGTTCCCCACCGACCACCCAGATTTTGGTGCTAAACCACAGATCTAGTTATTAAAACTGGAGGTAACAGCAAGGCAGATAGGTCGTAACATTACTGTAAATGAGCACCCATGAGTATTTCTGGACTTAAATATTACAAAGTGATTTGGTTACTTTATTTGTCATGCTTTTATCAGTTGTAACATAGTCAAAACGTTAAGCATATCATATCGGAACATGAAATAATAACTAGCTGCCATAGCTATCCTAGCTGACGCTTATCGTAGCTCATAGTGCTAGGGCTAATGTAACTCCTCAGTTTGTATGTTGCCCAGCGAATAAGTAGGCTTAATTCTTACATGTCTTAAGTTAAAGAATTGAAAGAAATAGGAAATAAAGAAAACACTTGAACGGGTTTATCCATTTACATTCAGATCTTGCTATAGACTTTGCCTAAGCGCTCGCTTGCTTGGTAGTCTACCGTCCTGTTCAGTCTATGGTTGCTATAGCAACCGCTGCTGTGCTTCATAAACTGACGAGATAACCGTGCTTGAAATACTCCCGAAACACAAAGAAAACAAAACAAAATGTACCTATGTAAGAAAATGGGATGTTGTTGTATTCCAAACAATAAACCAACAGTCCTGGAAGGGCATTACTACGGTTAAATCTCACTATAATCTCCTAGCCGTGGATGTCCCATTACAACCCATTCATTTGATTCGCCTTTTTGCCGTCCACTAGGCTATTATTATAGGCTTGCAAAGGGTGATAAAATAAACGTGTTCTCATATCAAATAATAATAGCAGATAAACATAAATGTGTGTACAGTATTACTGTTTATAATCATGAATGACACCACTGAATCACCCTTTCGGAAATGGAATGAATAATTCAACTATTTCGTCAACATTACTGCTAGCTAGAAGCTAACCTATAACGTTACAGTCTAAAAAGCGGATGGGAATAGCTAACGTTAACATTATGGCTCCGCTTCAACCCTTTTTGCGATCACAGTATAAATTGAGCTACCACGTCACTCTTAATTAAGTTATAATTTTGCAAGCCCAATCAAAGAGAATTTCTAATAAGACATTATAGACGGGCTCTGAGTATACTCTTTGATATGAAGCCAATCGGTTTAGCACCAAAATCTGGGTGGTCGGTGGGAAACGCTGATTGGTTGGCAGTAAGCAATGTGTTGATTGGCTCTTCAGAAAGGCAGTAAAATTAGGGTCAAAAGTCCGTGAGCATTGCAAATCAGTTTCACAAGCTCGTACTTTCAGTGTTGCGCAGGAAAGCATTGCATAGCGTCGCGTAGGAGATTCACACACGTACAAAGTATTTGTGCAGGTACATATTTTTTCCACAAGTGTACAAAACATTTCTACAGATACACATTTCTTTCACACAAGTACATAATATTTCTACAGGTACATATTTTTTTCAGGGAGGTGGAAGAACCTTAGCAGGACCTATAAGAGGACTTCAGTGCGATCACGTGATCATGGAATGTATTCCCATTGGTTAACGCCTCGTGTTCTCCTTCAGGTTTGCTAAGGAGTAACCCATTGCTTAAAATAGTGGAGAGCTGGGATGAGAACATTGTGTCAAATCTTCGCATTGTATCGCGGAGTGATTTATTATTAGCTGTGCAAAGTCTGAGTTGAAATGTCCAGGGATATTCCAACTCATGGAACGTCTCTCGGCCAATCAGAAACAAATAAATAGTTCCATAGAACCCAATTGTTGTATAAACAACTATCTTGTAAGCCTTCAAGCCGCTATTCCCACTATAGCCTATGGGGATTGTGAATAAAATAGCCTAGGCTGTAGATTATGTAGATGTAATCTATTGGATACAATAACAACCCCTGTAGTCTGTAAGAGTATAATGTATGCATGAATTTTAGGCTTGATTCTCTTGATATCTCACATCTCTTCACCTCTCCAACCTTTCTGACAAGCTGATGGCTGATGGTCAGTAGTGGGAACTACTGTTGCCATCGCGATTTCCTTTTAAAAGTTTCTTATAAAAATGAGATCTCAATTATCAACAATGACAAGCCAGCTGGAACCTGCCACGCTCTCTCCCTCTCGTGCACACTCAAATGCAATTAAATGGAGTAGCATAACGCTGCTGCAATGGAGATACTATGTATCTCGATGTAACAAGCTGACATTGTAAACGTTCTCTAAGAAGAGTGTAAAGCAGTTTGCAGTAGCCTAAAGTTAACCACAACGTCGTATATCACTGGAAAAAATTGGAAGTGGCCTATGAACTTGCGGCGGGCCTGATTAAAGTGCGTGGCGGGCCGTAGTTTGGACACCCCTGGTCTAGACTGTCTATATTGTTCTGTAGATGTGTGGAAAGGGCAGCAAGTCCCTCAAACAGAGTATATTACTATCCCATAGTATCCCAACTACAAAGAGTAGTTGAGTCAATTGCACTGATCTTGTTAGTGAGCTTGAAAAAAGTCCACTCAATTTAGATGCATTTTGCAGAAAATTGTAGCCATAGATTTAGATGGACTTATTCTTCTCAAAGGAAATTAACATGAAAAATTAGCAGGAATACTTTGAGCATACCTTCGGGGGGGTGTCAGACCCTGGGTACTCCCGCTGGTCAAGCTTGTTCCAGCGTTGCATGAGCTTAATCACCATGGGATTGCTGAAGTCCACTAGCTGAAAGCCAGTCACATTTGCTCCACCATGCATAAAGCGCTCCAGATTGATGTCCTTAAAGCCCTGAGGAAGTGAGGAAACGGACAAAGGGTGACAAAAAGAGAGTGGCGTGTGTGTATGTGAGAGAGAGAGATAGAGAGAGAGAAAAAAGAAAAGAAGAATAAGAATAAGAGACAAGAGAGCAAAAAGAGAGGGGAAGCAAAGAGCCAGAGAAAGAGGTACAGTATAGGTCTTCCACTGCTCAGATAAGGGTGAATTAACAAACGTAATTAATTTTGCAAATGACAACCGTGAGCCAATAATGAAATAAGTTTCCTCACAGTCAATTATTTGAAATGGTCACTGGTCCAAAAGTGACTTACCCTCACCTTGTTTTGAAGAAAACACTTAAGGTGGTATTACAGATGATATTAAAGAATTATGACATTAAGAAAGTGACTGTGGAGATGAATGATATACAGGGAACACAAATGAATGGGTGACAAGACAATCAAATTCCTCTCACCAAATTGGCCATGATGTAATGGTAGCCCTTAACATGTTTGCCAACACTCACAATCTGCAGAGGTAAACACAACACAATGAAAATAATGGAGCATCCTATACAGTACCCTTAACATACAAAAGCATGGTAGAAAAAAGCATTGTTTGATGAGCTAAACAAGAAGCACTACACATATGGGGTGTTTGAACTAGCTTGCGTTTTCCACGGCCTACCTAATGTTGAATTTAGTCTACATTACGGTAGTGTTAAAATTGGACGTGAAACATCATTAACATTAGGGCTGCTCGATTATGGCAAAAATCATTAACACGATTATTATTTTGTTTAAGATTGAGATCTCGAACACAATTACTCAGTGGAACTATTTTGGAACTATCATTCATTTTCAATATTTTTTTTAACATTTTTTAAATTAGAATTTTAAATATAATCCAACAGAAAAAATACATGCAAAAAGATATTACACATAATAACTGTGGTGGTAGTGTAGTGGTTAAGGAGTTGGGTTAGCGTTCAGTAGCCTGTAAAGTTGTGGGTTCCATTCCCAGCTTCCACCATTATGCCCTTGTAATATAGTTAACGTAAGTCACTTGTAACAGTGTCTGCTAAATGAATAAATGTAGTAAACTCAAGACGAAAGGAGAGCATTGTTGTGAAACTGAATATAGAAAAAGAATCATTATTCGATTATGTTGTTTTAAAGTCAGAATCGCGATTAATCAGTTAATTTGATTAATTGCACAGCCCTAATAAACACCTACTTACAATTTCACTCTGTTCACTGCTAATCCTCCTGCAATCCAATTTTGCCGACTGTTAAGGAAAGTTAACGTTACAATGACCCCTACCTCACCCCTAGCCCCTTGGCTAAGGGAAACAACCCGAAAGATAATTCTAATGAAATAATGACAACTTTTATTATTATTTATTTCAATTTATAGCCTTGACTTAAGTGCATGCCTGCAATGATTTCCTTTAAACAAAAAGGAAAAAACATTTGTTATTATTACTATAATTTTCTAGGGGGGCTCAAGAGGAGAACGATTCAAGAGGGTCAATTCTGGCACGCTGTGAAGCTGGCACGTTCGAAGGGTTCGAAGCTGTCACGCCCATTTAGGAGTCTAGCGGGAGGTCCAGTGTCTATGTATTCCTATGGGAGAAATGAAAATTTTCTCGGAATAGAGTGTCCCAGTGGCGCCACTTCCGTTTGCCTCCATGGGACCGATCTTTCAAAAAATTTTGAACGCCAGTCTATGGCGAAAAAGAAATTATTTTCTGGTCCCGGTTGACTTGTGCCTTGAATTACCCATATGATGTTTGACAATTTTTCATGTAAAGACATTTGCAGTTTGTTTCGTAACTATTGAATTACAACATTGTGAAAGATCGTAATTCCAATGACTACAAACCCATCAGTCGTGACATCAGAGTGACGTTAGCTCATTCACAGCCACACTAGATTGTACAAGCTACTGTACATTAGATACTGTTAAGTGACATAGCAGGCAGCAAGATGCAACCGTTAACTAGCATAACAGCTAATCTTACCGTTTCATTACGTTGGTAACGTACATCGTTCGAGACGACAGATGTAGTCAAAGATTGTTAAGGCGGAGCAAGATACTTCGTTGTAGTTCATGTCTATGGGCGCGAAATGGGGATCGAATCCTGTCTGCATAAAGAGGCGTGTCGATGACGTATTGATGAGCGTACGTTGCAACCGGCCAACAGCAGCAGCATAAATAACCGGCGCACACCTGATATAAAGTCGATATTCTCCAGACTGGAATGCTCAAAAATGCTAAAAATGTACCTGAAATGTTCAGAAGGGTTTGAGGATCATGAAAACGTGCCCAAAATTCACATTCTTAACTCTACCTCGACCTTAGCATATGTGGTAAAATTCTGAGCAATGCCCATAGACTTCAATGGAGCAGTCGCTGCCTCTGCTCTGCATAAAGGGGGATTTTGACCCCCGATCCGGGTTCCCGGAAGTGGCTCCTGATGAAATATCTTGCTCCGCCTTAACAATCTTTGATGTAGTCCACTGAGCGGATTCGCACAAAACCAACATAACTTTTGAAGTCTATCGAACAACAGTACTTTCTTGACGTGAAAAATTAATCTTTTAAATTCACACACATCATATGTGAAATTCGTGGCACAATTCAAACTGGACCAAAAAATAATTGTTATCTCTCCATTAACTCCCATTCATATTTTTTTGAAAGATAGCGGAAGTAAAACGGAAGTCACTGGGACACTCTATATGACCAATCCCTTAGCCCTACATTCAGCGATGTAAGTTATGAACCCATTTTCTACAAGCCATATGTCTCCCTAACATTCCGACATTGAAATTGTATTTTCCAACAAAACAAATAAAGACAAAAATAGCTTTGTTCGTGATCCGTCACTGTCTCCTCAAAGCTCTGGTGCACAGCCACCTGTTCTCAGAGGCTCTAGACTCAGAGTTATTTCTTGCTAGAACTAGTAGACAACCACAAAGTTGCTGAACGTATGTTATTTCAGGTTAGTTTGCAACAATATATAAGTTTAACCAAAGTCCTTAGCTGCTAGCTAGCTAGCGAACATTCCCATTCACTTTCCGTTTACTGTGCTAACGTTAGCTAGCTAGCTAGCTAGCTCGGTTAACAGGCAAAATGAAATTATTCATTCCATGTCTGAAAGAGTGTTTCATTGGCATCACACACAAACAATGACTGTAAAATAGTATAAAAAAATTATATTTATATGTTATTATTGGTTATTCAGAGACAAGTTTATGTTTTGACACGCCTATTTAGGAGTCCGGAACTAGTGCCATTTCGTTCCATTGGTGAATCGTCTTATGATTCTTCTTAGTTAACTATAGAATCTTTGGTTACACTTTACTTGAAAGTATCGGTAAGGTAATGTCATAAACATTATAAACAAGTCATAAATGTTTGTGACATAACGCTTCACACGCACACACACAGACACAAACACATCCGCACGCACACACACACATAAAACACACACACACATGCAGACAAGCAGACACACGCACACACACACAGATAAACACACACACATACGCGCACACAAAACATAGACAATAGCTGCAAGAGTAGGGGATGGAGTAGGAAATGGAGAGAAATTAACAAGTGTTATTTATTTTTGCGGAGAGAATGTACAGGACTGAGCGGCGGGCATATTTTCCCCCCATTTGTAGTACATCTAGTACATTTATGTATGTACATTGATACATTGAATGTATGTATATGACATATGTTTGGCTCAAAATGGTGTTGCTACATGGAAGAACAATTAACAGCTTGGTTGTTAGACACTACTATCAGTCATCTTTAAAGGGGTCATAGAATGGAGTGTTTTATCTTGTTCTGTGATGTTACCATAGAATGTGGTAGTTACTACCATCATTTTGTACGCGTTTGATTAGCATTTTTGCATGTTCCGGATACCGGGGCCAGCACAATGCCCTGGTCCGTGTGCAAATTCATCATATTACTATTTTAGCACATTACAAAATATCTAAAAAAGCTTCTCAATTTAGAATCACCAACGTCTCAACATCATGTATACCAATTTTGACATGAAAATCAGAATCAGGGGAGACGCACAATGTAGTTGCAGTTGCTTTTTAAATAATTCTGCCAACGTATCCTCCCCTGCTGGCTGCCGCTCACATTGCAATTTAACAATAAGTAGCCTAAAACTAGTCAGAGGTTATTATGGCCTGTCCAGTTTCACTTCACATATTAGATATTTTATTGATGTAGCCTTTTTAAAATATTAACTTTCTTCTCAGTGTTTCCTCTTCATTTAGCGGTGCCACTGCTTCAGAATTAGGGGAGACGCACAATATTGTCTGGACGCATAGTAGGCTAAATGCCCTCTGCTGGCTGCAGAAAATTGCAGTTACTGCATTGCCATGAACAAAGTAAAGGCAAAAAAGGTGTTTCTTTGTCGAACAAATTGGGATGCAATGTAAGCCTTGAATTGGATGCCATGCAGGAATTTGCTAGGATCTCAAAACCTGATTATGAACATTCTTTGCCATAGAGAAATACACAATAGCGTTGGATTATAAACATGCTTTGCCACAAAAACGCGGGGTAAAGGCCCATTCACACCAAGAACGATAACGATAACTATAACTATAACCATAACGATAAAAGCGTTCACACTGAACAACGATAAACAAAGTCTCTCCTTGTGTTAATAAATGTGACTGATTGGCTATTAGCATTTTATCGTTGTGAAAATCGCTCTGAAAGTGATCCCCAACGATATCGTTCTTCATGTCGTTATCGTTATAGTTTATGTGTGAACGTCGTCATTCATATTAACGAGAACGATATTTATTTATAGTTATCGTTATTGGTGTGAATGGGCCTTAAGTCGAGCTATATGAAGTTATTATTTTGCTGTCACTTCTTCTGTTTTATAACCCAGAAGGATGTACTTGGTATCAAATGATAGCTCTGTGTCTCTTCTTTCATCTGACATGCGTGGCATATAGTAATGGGTGTGCAGCGTTGGTTTTTGTACATGACGTTAATATTTTGTAGTCACTTCGTCTGTTTTTATAAGCCAGAAGGATTGACATACTTGGTACAAACGGATAGCCCTGTGTCTCCTCTTGCATCTGAAATGCTTGCCATATCTATGCGATCATGGGTGTGTTTTTTGACACACTTTGCGTCAATCGGGTTCTAAGGGTTAATGTAGGGAAATATTCATCATTGTAATAGGGGGATTCAGAGGGAGGTGTATATACTGCACACAAGAAGATAGCTTTGGTTGTAGAAACCATATCTTTTTTATTTTTAGCCATATGTTGCTCTGCTGATCTTGTACCAGGTTGTAGTGTTGGGCAGGAGCTGATCTTTGGGATGTTGGATGCTTTTGTCTGGTTGTGGAATGGTCATATTTAGGAGGTCTCGACTTAATTGTTGAGTTGCCCCAATGCCGCTGATGTTGGTGGTGAACCGGGTGGCCTCTGTTGGTGGTGTGGCAGAGAGGTTGAGAGCAACGTCCTTCAGAGTCTTGGCAAAGGATGGAATAGCCTTTTTGTGCAGGTGGACATGATCAAAGAAGTTGCTGTGGTTAAGTAAGTAAACATTTTGCTTCCTGGCACAGTCTCTGGATACACTTGCATTAATCCTATTGATGGTGTCTGGGTGAAAGTCCGTTCTTGGCAGCAGTGTAGAGATGAACTCTGGCCTCAGGAAGTTGGAAGATGCCTTTTCCATCACATTCTTGAGTCATAGGGCAACTCTCTTCTGTTCAGTTCTCAGGTCATTTGTTCCTGTATGAATGATTATGTGGCTTGGATTGCCCAAATGCTCAACTGAAAGAAGATCTAAGGCCTTCTCTGTGTTAGGACACCATATCTTTTTTGTCCGATGGTGTGGGAACAATTTCTTCTCTTCCACAAATTTGCTGTTGGAGTCAATGAGGAGAATGATCTGGGTGGGACAAAGTGGTAGGTGTGGCAGGAGTTTGTGAGGGAAGAGGAGTTTCAGTCTGCTCGTTCAGTACACAGCAATGGGGGCAACTGTCTGGAGACTTCTCCAGAGTTCTCCTCTTGCTTTTCACTAAGTGACAGCATCAGCTTCTCCGTCAGGCTTGACAGTTTTCTTGAATGAGACTCGCTGTCTACTCTCAACTGTCTGATATCCTCTGACAACAGGGATAGCTGTTTGATGAGTTCCTCACTTTCCCTTCTCAGTTATTTGATTTCCTTTCTCAGCGCCACCATATCTTTTCCATAATCATCCTCTTTGTCAGTTTTATGTATGCATTTAGTTGGGGTTCATGCCAGGCAATTCATGGTCTCTCTCAATTGCACAAGCTCTACCTCCATCCTTGAAAACTGATCCCTCATACTGGCAAGATAATTGTGGAGAGAAGAGATCTCTTTAAGGTTGCTTTGTGGTTGTTCCCTTTGGTTTGCACCCAATGTGTCCGTTTTCTTATGTAGCTGAGTTTGAACTTTAATCTTAAGTCTTTTTCAATTTGCTTCTGATTTTCCTGTATTGTTATTGTTCCAGTCTTATATAAATTTATTGCTGTCAAAATGTGCATTCTCTGGAATCTGCTGCGCATCGGGGAGTTCTTTGCCTCTTGCCCTCGTCCATTAATTCCATATAACAGGACACCTCGGCGGCCGTTATCCCTTACATAACTGATTTATCTTAGCTCAGCTTGGCTTAGCTTAGTTTAGCATAGCTAGCTATCTCAGTTCTTGAAATGGTTCAAATTCAAACTCAAAACAAGTTCAAGTCTTATAGTTGGTATAGTCCTTATAGTTGGTAGTGTCAGTCTTCTTTTCTTATTTTTACTTACTCAGAGCTTCAGTTTGGTTTTCTTCTTTGATCCTGTGTAGAAGTTAGGCCTGATCCCTGGATTCTTGGCAGTTTGTACAGTTCCTCTGATTATTCAGCCAATTCTCCCCTTTTCTTAGTTTCTTTCCTCTTTTTTTCTTTGTTTCAAATTGATTTTGGTATTTTGTTGAAGAGGAATCACTCTTCTTTAAGTTTTCATCAAGTTTGAATGTTTATCTCATCTCAAAAACAGCATTTATCGCAACTTTTTACAAGCTCATTTTCTTTGCTGCTGTTTATCTAAGTTTAGAACTTAGAACTCTTTTCTCTTGAACTATCAGTCAGTTAATTTCATTCAGTGTATCTAGGAACAGGAGTGTCAGTGCTGCCCAAAAAGGAACATTTAAGACCCAATTAAAATCAGACTACATTCCATTCAGTGTATCTAGGAACAGGAGCGTCATGGTAGAGTCAGTGCTGCCCAAAACGGAACATTTAAGACCCAATTCACATGAGACTACAAGAAAATGTACACTTGTCTCATAAGTGTAAGCACCTGTAAAAGCTTACGATTTAATAACCTTTGCTGTATTAACTCCATTGACCAGCATGCTTTGTGTTTTAAATGTTCATGTTGGGAAATGATATTCTGTATGGCGTTCTGTATGGGAACCAATCAAATGTCTTTGTTTTGCTTTTATTTGAATTGTATAAGCAGCCAATGATTATTTGTTATTTGTTTATGCCCGCAAAATCGCTGGGAATGTGAACATTCCATCTCCTCAGTGAAGGGAAGGCTCGTGAGTCCGGGCCCTACAGTGTACAGAGAGATGGTGCTGTCGGTGTTAGCTGGTTTTGGGGAGACCATTGAACGGTTGTTCATAGGCCCTCAACTCCTTAGCTCGACGCCTTAGGTGATCTCCTGTGGTGGAGAGGGACTCGCTAGTTTCCTCCGGTGCTGAGCCCACCGGTGGACCGACCCTTTGAGAGGGACGCGGTCGTTTTGCTTCCACTGCTGGACCCAGCGGAGCCACCCGACGCCTGTTATCTCCAGCTGCTCTTCGTCGACGACGGACTCGATTGTGTTCCGGTGCTGGGCCCACCGGAGCAACACAGAGGACGATGAGTTTGCGCTCCGGTGCTGAGCCCACCGGAGGACCCACCGCCCTGCGGCTTATTTATACTTACACTGACACACACACACATACTGGGTTTTCGCCTCGAGCGACCGGTGAGTCGGATGTTCATCGTAGCGGTTGCTGCCCTGCCTTCAGCTCAAGGAGCTGCATTTCTGGCATTCTGTGCACCAACGAGCTCCAATGGGGGTACTATTTTGTGATGTGTATTCTTGTGATTTAATTTGAGTGGTGTATAGTGTATTGTCTTTCATACCGGTAACTTTAGCTTAAGCTAACTGTGTTGGCTAACCATTAGCTAACGTCAGTGAATAAATTCTGTATTGTTATATTTCATTATACTTTGGGTGTATTGGCAATTCTTTAACTGCATTCACCACTAGTGTATTTACATTGATAATTACATTCTGTAGGAATACATTATACACTAGCCTAAGGTAAGTGTAGTATTTTTTACAGTGGAGGCACCGCGCTATTATTGTCCTTAATTTTAGACTACTGGTATTCAGGAATCTCAGCCAGCTCACCATTCCACCGCTGAGAGTTCAGGACCCTGTTTGTTTGCGCCATTGTTTTATGTATTGTAACTAGTGCTTGTGCACACCTGTTAAAAAGGGGTTACAAGAGTAAAAAATAATGATAATCTTGCACACTTCACTGTTTGCCCATGGCAGGTTAAATGATTGCTTGTTAAGGTGAGTTTAAGTGTAATTTACTTTGCATATTATTCAGGCCTATACTAGATGGCTAGTTGCCATGGCTACATGAAAAGCCCAAACTACCAAAATCTACATATTTTATTATCACAACTTCTATCTAAAGTGCACTTCCAATAAAGTGAGTATTGGCAAAACCGGATGTCATTTTTATGTTGAGGCAGCGGGGGTGTTGTCGGCAGCTGCTGAATGTAACTAATAAAGTAACTTGTAATCTGACTTAGTTACTTTTAAAATCAGGTAATCGGTAAAGTAGCTAAGTTACTTTTTAAAGGAGTAATCAGATTACTTTTTCAAGGTAACTGTGGCAACACTGAATTCACTGAATGACTGCCTATATATCATCAATTTCCTTTACCTAAACTTAGACAAAACAAGATTCTTATATCAAGTACCTGACAGAACACAACTTACTGTGTTCCAAGTTTGTGCAATAGCATTTGCCTCACTCCTAGCTCAGGCTCATTCTCCAGCAATGGAAATCTGAAACCACCTTCTCTCTTTTGCTGGATAAAGGACATTTTTTCCCCTTTTTTAGCCCTGGAAAAACTGAAGAACTGAACCTCTAGTAAGTTTTATTTCTAGAATTACTGAAAGCTCACATAAATGCTCAAAGCTGGGTGAACTCAGAGAAACCTGTTAGTAAATTTGAATCTGCTCTGCAGGACTGTCTGGATAGGATCTTATCAACGGCCATGTCCGAATCACCAAAAACCCAGCATCCAATCAGCTTATCCGGCATGAGGTGGGCTTTCTATGATGACAGATAGGAGTGTGCTCAATACAATCAGTGGCGACAAGGGCTAACAGATTTGGAGGTTTACATTCTTTGTAATTGAGTACACAATTGCATTTTTTTTTTTTTTAAAAAAACAAGAAAAATGTGCTTGCTACACTTCTGAAACGATTTGGTAAGAGTTCAATCCACCAATTTAAAATTAATTTCACTGCTGCCCATGAAAGTTGTAAAACAGAAAATTCAGAAACAAGCATCAATGGGATCCTTTCCAGGTGGACCTGCCGAGCAATACACTTGTTACTTTACATTTGCTATTAGGTATGTCTGGGGTCACCCAGGCTAGGTTGTTTGGGCACAGTCTGTGTAATCTGTTTTATAAACGTGTGGGGTATACAGTTATTCAATTACCAGTACATAATTAGGTTCAGGTTTAGGTTAATTAGATTCATACATAATTCAGGGTGGTCTGTTTTAATGTTGTATTATGCTTACATGGTGGACCCATTCGTTTTTTACGGAACCCTTATAAGATATTTTTTGGTGTATATCCAGAAAACGTGCACTCATTTTATTAAATGTGCTCATTTTACTAAATTGTGTGCACGCTTTATTAAATTGTGCGCTCATTTTACTAATTTGTGCTCTCAATTTAGTAAATGTTGTTTGTTGGCTGTATGTTTCTTTGTTATGCAAACATTGATGTTAAAGAAAAACAATAGTACCAATAGTACCTGTCGTACTTTTAATGTGTATGTACATGTGTTGTGATGTCAGCAGTATTGGTCCGTGTGTGTGTGTGTGTGTGTGTGTGTGTGTGTGTGTGTGTGTGTGTGTGTGAGAGAGACGGGGTCTCGAGATGTGCTAAAGTTGCATGTTTACATGCAATGATGTCTGATCAGTGTGTGGTTCTGACAGGACTGACACATCACCACTGATACTTTTTCTTCAGTTACTGTAATCTTGATATCCTGTGATTGTGTGATCTTGGACTTGGATTTGGATTTTAGTGGGTTATATGCAGGGGTGAAAGTAAGCCGGTACTGGCCGGTACGGAGTACCACTAAAATATTTGGAGAGGGTACGCCGTACCGGAAAGAAAACTATACTGTCTCTGAAAAATATTGCACTTTCAGCATGACAACACAACTGCTAACGTCAAATTACCAGAAGCAACACGTTTCCCCCAAAATATATTTCACATACATCGTTCTGAACTGTATCTAAATTGTGTCTAAACCTCCCGTGCAGCTGGACAGACAACGAGCAAGCTATAGCGCGCGTACACTGGTATCCAAAGTGTTTTAGCACGGACGTTTCTTGGAAAGTCTCCGAAATAAATAAAAAAACATACAGGCTAAAGAAAAATATGTTGATGTTTCAATAGCCTATTCTGGTTTTATATGTGCAGTGTTTCGCTGGAGAGACAAGAGACAGACAGCGGCGTGTCGGTTTAACCAGATCTTGCGCAGCAATAACGAAAGTGTTTTAGCGGACAGAAGTATTGTAGCGACCGGCTGTCAATCAGGGAGTGCCCGCGCTATGCATAACCCCGGGCATGCTCATGGTTGAGAGGGGGGCGGGACCCCCGGAGAATATAGGCTACTGTTCGAGAAAGTTCTGCCTCTTTCGGTTCTGGGCCTGACACGGCCCGCTGTGTTATATGCTGCATTGTGTGCTTTGTGACAATAAACCAGTTCATGATAGTGAAACGCTACAGTATGTTGCAGTCTCCCAAATAAAAAGGCATTACTCAAAGAAACGTGTTTCATGATATACAGTAGCCTATATAAAAAGTGGGAAGTAAGTGGGAGCGAGCAGAGTAACTAGGCTAAATAAATAAATAAATGTTGAAATTAAGTGTTTGCAATTTATTCATAATCAAAAACAGATACAGGTGTGTTAAATATATCTAGTGATACTAGAGTGATAAGAAGTCCTAGTGAATGCTTGATAAGTAGACTATAATACAGTAAATAAACAAATAAATAAATAATAAATAATTAGGCTAAGTGAAATTTTCGCCGCGCGCATTATAACTCTATATCATAGTACCACCAAGAAATAAAAACTACTTTCACCCCTGGTTATATGCTTGCCCCCTTGTCATTTTCAATATAAATCTGCACTGCTCAGACAGTACAGGGCTTACACTAAAATAAACAAAGACTATCTATGTTTGGTAGGTATTTATGACATGACATTACAACCTTTTCAAACTTATTCTATCAATGGAAACACCCTGTATTAACTTCACCCCGTTATGCACTAATTAAACCAGGGATTAAAGTGAAAAAAAATTGTTTGACTGAACTTTTTTCAGTCCATAATTCATACGTTGTTCATATCTACCTATAAAGATAGCACCCCTTTTGCTGTCGCGACCTATTGTTTTTTAATGTACAAAAAGATGCAAACAGCAAAGTAAAGGGAGTATTCGCCTTATTCACACGGCGACCATTGTTTAAACCAAAACGAGGCTGCAGGATACACTTACTACACAATTAATGCCACCTACAGGTGAATGCATAGAACATAACAATCCTATGGTTTGTGTACCCTGTAGCCTCGTTTTAGCTGCCAATGGCCGCCATGTGAATAAGGCGAATTGAGAGTGTTCTTGATTGAGATTGAGTTTTCCTGATGAATAAAAAAATATTTCAGTACCATCACTGACCATTGCTGACTAGCCATTGCTGTTCTTTTCTCCTGCAGCAATATTGTAGAAAGGCTTTAACTTACACTCTTATTTAATTACTTCAGGCCAAAAGTGGCCTTTAAAGGGGAGATTTTTTTCTTGTTAATATGCCTATAAAATCAAGTTTGCAAGACTTCCCATTTCCACATCAAAGTAATGAATCAGAACTTTCGAGATATTGTTCATATTTCCATTTGTTGCCTCATTCGCATTTAATGAAAACATGTTAATTTTGAGTTTTACAGACAACTCAGTATTCCAATGAGCAGCAATACATGCAGGAAGTCTGCGCATTTGATAACAATCTGGAGAGGGTGCTTTTGTCTTCAGCAACAGATTGTATAAGGTTGACAAGAGGTTGCGATATGGTGATGGACAGGTCGTGTTGCGCTATGAAAGAACATGCATAGCCTACTTTCTGGCGCAAAAAACGTCAGCCATAGATAAACGTAGCCTACCTCTGTCGTGGTGGCTAGTTGCACCAGGTAGGGAAGATGTGCTGAAGTGCACGAATATTAACCTTGGTGGTCTTCTGATTGGTGGCGTGCTAAAAACGTTTTCCTATTGCATCCATAAACAATTTTCTTGCAGCAAACCGCCTAAAAGCAAACCTCTGGCACTTTAATTTCTTTACACCGTGGCTTGCTAGTTCTCCCCCGTTTCCAACAGCCGCCCATCTCCATTTATTTTTTAACTTATAACACCTGTGCCTTCCTTTAGCAACAACGCATCCATGACAGTTAGTGGCCTTGCCAAATAGACACACACAAATCATGACGCTAATATGCGAGGTTCTGGTAGGCCTACTGGTTATGGTTTTGTGCTATAAATTAATAATATTTTATAGCAAAGTTTTAAGTTTACTATTTTAATTGCATGGTTATTTTTTTGTCAACATACACTTACAACCTACTGTTGTTAAAAGTGAGGCTTAAGTAAAATAGGCTACAAGGTTGTCTATGGGTCACAAACACGACTGACCCCCTTACTCAACAGTTCGCGATGATGACAATATTATTATTATTTTATGTTAACGCTCAGTCAAAACCTTCCGTCGCAAATTGTGAAAAACATTGTTGTAGCCTACATGTCATAACAGACGGGATAATAAATTGCATAGGCTACGGTTTATATTAAGTCCGCTTTACACATAATGTTAGTTGCATTGATTAAAACTGTTCAAGTCATAGGTGACACCCAAAATGAATGACCTCCCCTGACAAGAGTTCGCGATAGTAAGAAATTGTCTACATTGATGCCGCGGAAAGAACACAGCCTCACGATTCTTCTCGAATTAAGCACATAAAGCTCACAATGTATCATATCCAAAAAGTGAAACGGATTGGCCAACCGATCGATCATCAGCTGTCTCGATTGTGTCACTATAATCCAACTTCTAGACCGTTAGTCCTCCAGACGTGTTCTTTTTTTTTTAAGCAAACGCCCCAGGCCAATGAGACAAGCGTGTAGCTACAACATAAACAAAGCGAAACTCATGGCTGATGTATCTTCTTGAGCGGTCACTGACTGAGACACAGAAAGTTCTCAATAACACTATTAGGTCTTTAAACATTTACCATCACACACATTAATTCATCGGACCTAATATTTGTAGTTTTCTCATCGGATCTGCATCGATCTCAAATATGGCATTTCTAAAATCAAATTGACGGAAATCCGTCGTACGACGGAGAACTTTAATCCTTGAATTAAACTCATTTATACATTTAAACACACAATATCTAATAAAATATACGCTATATCTCCGTTTTTGAAAACATTAATAAGTCATGTTATTTAATTGTGTATTTCAAGTAATATCAATTAAATTGCAGTTGTGTTGTTTCGATTGAGTAACAAATAATAATAACCAAATACAGTTCCACTGAAATTAAAAAGAATATTTATGAAAATTCATCTAAATGGAGGATATAGTGTTTTGGAACCAATCTCTTCATATGTTTATCAACTAATATTTTTATTATATTTTTATAGCAGATTGATAATTACAAATAAGATGACTGTCCCACCTGTTCCAGCATATTTGTCAGTCTTTCTGCTTCCAGATCTATGACATACAGCTTCTCTTGCCGGCGGTCTAGGTCGTCAAGAAGTTGACGATAACTTGCATCATTGAACTTTTCCACACAGATAGCACTGACTTGCCAACCATTCTGTCCAGCCTTTTCCATGATGGACTGAAGTATCGAATACCCTGCATGATCAAATCCATATTTGTAATAATTAGTATATGCATAATACTATACTTAACATGTCCACAAAAGTTGCCATCATGTTTAAAGAATAACATTTTTAACAGTACATGTAGTGAAGGATTAATAACAGTTTGTATTCAACACATTTATCCTACTCAATTTTATTTAGTCATTGTAACATCAATATTTGTGACACCTTGTGACTACAACTGAAACAATATGTCATAAGAGAAGATTTGATTTTTCATAAATAGAAAATATGTTGACATGTATTTCAAATTGTTTAAAAAACAAAAAATGTAAAAAAGACTTTTTCCATCAAAGGCATGTCTTCTCAACACTCTCAGACATCTATCAAAACACAATACATTAAATATGTATTGAATATAAACATATACCATTTTAAAACCTTTTACACCTACAGTGTAAAAACAATTACATCCATGCCTCCATGAACATGCACCTGATAAAGTAGTCACTTTGTTTTAACACGGAGTGTACCCTCCTCCCATACCAATAGCCTTTGAAATTTGTGCTTTTGCATTTGGTCTACGCTCAACGGTACACAACAGCCCAGTTAACGGCATGCTCATGTAAAATTCCTATATCCATATCACACTGATCAGACATCATTGCATGTAAACATGCAACTTTAGCACATCTCGAGACCCTGCCATATTGCTATTACTTTAACACTGTGAAATGCATGGGGTTAGTTTGTAAGACCGTTGTCTACACATATTCCACCCCTTCCTCGGCAAAACGTCGACATGTGAATACATTGAGCCAATCATGTGGTGTGTTGTGAAGACATCGTGCCAATCATGTGTTGTGAACTCGCCGCTGGAGCAAGATTGGTGTTGTGAAGCCTTGCGCACGCACATTTCTGCCGAATAGGATGCCAGATGAGCCCAAAAAAGCGTTGCAATATGGCCACCGAGTGGAGGGACTTGCCTAAAAGGACTTTGGGGAAACTGAACAGTCCAATCAGTAGACTATGATAAGCTAGCCAACTATGCTACTTTGTTTACAATATTTCCAGGCTTCAACCAGACAGCTGAATTAAAGCGGTAGAGTTGTAATAGAAATAGTAGGCCTAGGCTATAGGCTAATCTGCATAAAGTGTGCTGTCATAAATATCAGAAATTCAGGATATAAAATAATACAGATATATTATATATTATATTGTAATCCTCTGGTGTTTTAAGGTAGGCTACTGAAATGTTATTTAATAAAATGTCTAGCCCCCACCCTGCCCCGCCCCAAAAAAAAGAAAAATCGAGGTTCGTATCGAACCGTGGGTCAAAAATCCTAATCTACTCTGGCATCTGACAATAACACTAAAGCGGCTGTGGTAAACGGTAGCAATGCTGGACGTTTGAAATCCCTGATCAATTATGATTGGTTAAACTTGACCAGTGATTTCAAGGCTAATGCAAAGTCTATGCCTGTTATAATGCTAGAGTCGGAAACGTTTCCCAATTGTGAGAGGCCAGACTCTCTTCAAAAAGTAGTGAGTCTGAGTCTGGAAAGCAGGCTATATACTCATCAATGACACTGATTAAAAAGAGTCTGTAGAGATGCACCTGACTTGTTTGCACCTTCCAGTCACAACTGAAATGATGATTATGTGAATTTGCTACAGACTTTACTGTTTTCATTTTCATTCATATTTTTTGTTTTTAGTTTCACCATTCCTTACCACGGTCAGTGTCATACAGGAAGACAAAGCGGTTCCAGTCATAGTGGCCTAGGAGGCTAAGAAGTGCTCCTCGTATAGATGGGCGAAGCTGTAGTGCAAACTGGCTTTCTCCTTCAGTGGGGAAACTGGGGGTTATAAGGGAGATGTGTAGGGCTCCACAGAATGATGTCAGCGTGTGCACAGAACGCTTGTCGTACAGGCCGAAGATTGCAAATACCCCTCGTGAATACTGTGAGCAAACTGTAAGGGGGAAAAAAACAAACATTAGATGTCTGATAACAACAACTGAAAGCTACAGCTCAAAAGCTAATTCCAAGCATCAGTAAGCACATTATTCATCAACAGTGTTGGTCAACTTACTCAGGAATTGCATTAAGTTTTACGTTGGGTGATACATTTTACTATCCTTTAAAAAGCAATAAGTTTACTTCACTACCCCTTTTTTACCCACAAAATTTAGACAATTGGACTAGGAGAAAACACAAACTTGTGGTGTTCATGCATACCACACATTGAGGTATGGAATAAATTTTTTTGACATTTTGAAAATCAAATTGGACTTCCATTACCCCAACTGTGACTATTTACAGTGATAATATGCAATATTACTATGCATTACTGTTGCCAATAACAACATTATTATCTTTGGAAAACTGTTACTAAGGAAAGCAATAATATTAGATAGATAGATAGATAGATACTTTATTGATCCCCAGGGGTTAGGTGTGAAAAGGTAAATATGCAAGGGATAATGGACAACATGGCATCCGGGTATCAGAAGCTGTGTTACACCTATATCTTGTGTTGATATTAGATGAGTGGGAAACTTCAACAAATATCCTTCAGCAAAACTATATTTGTGGACATGCAACACAAATAACTGTGCCGTCATTCATAAATTGTGTAATTCAGACTACAGACTAAAGTTCAAAATACAAAGTAAATGGCAAATGTCTGACGTCTGACGAAGATATCATTTCAAAAATGGGTAGCTTCACGATCAGGGTAAGTGCTTGATGTTTTCTACAAACTGTGGTACTGAGGACTAGGGTGGTGATACTGTGGTACTGAGGACTAGGGAGGTCAGCACATTCAGTAATTGGAAGCTCAGCTGGAAATTGTTAGATTAGCACTGAACAATAGCAGGACATGTTTGAAAAGAGAAGGAGAAGTAGAGCTGGGAAAGTGAGATGATGAAGGGCTCTATTTTGACGATCAGAAACATGACGCAAAGCTTATTCTTATCTTACTCCCAGTCAGTGGCGGATTTTGCGCTATGCGCTTCACTTTTATTAAGCCTTGCGCCCAGGGGTGTGGCAGAAGGTGTGGTCTGGTGCATGATCCTAAAATCGCTATCTTACACCCTCTAAAAGTCATTACGCCACTGACCAAGAAAAACCTGGTCTATGGCAAAAGGCGCATGTAAAGCACAGCTGAAGACGCACTGTCACGAGATGTAAGCAGCCCTAAGCAAGCAGTCCCAAACCACTTCTTTGCAGGATAAATAGCCTTAGGATTTTAATTCAGTCATTCGAACATTATTGGGGTAAGGGTAATTGGGTAATTTTCAGGCTACGTTTTCGATTACCGTATTTTCCGGACTATAAGTCACACTTTTTTTCATAGTTTGGCTGGTCCTGCGACTTATAGTCAGGTGCGACTTATGTATGAAAAAAATATATAATTGAACATGTTTTTAAATGTTAATTTATATTAACTGACATGAACCCTACGTGAAACATTACGTCTACAGCCGTGAAAGAGCGCTCTCAAATGCACAAGTCCTGTGCACTTTCAGTCAGAGATTAGTGCTTGCACTATGCCTGAAACACACATGCATACCTAAATTGTCAAATTATGGCCGGGAATCTATTTATAGCCGGGCCTCAGATTTGGACAAATAAAAGCCAGTATAATTTTGTTTCAATTTAACTCAGTGGTCACCAAACTATGGCCCGCCACCTCATTTTGGGTGGCCCCCCAAAACATGTCTGTGGTATGTAGCATCCGGCCCGCACGGGAGTACGACATCGTCAAACTATAACCTCCGCAATTTCCCCCATTCATTCTCTATGGCGAGTCTTAACAGTACACATGTAATACTCTTTTTGTCCACTGGTGGTTGTTTTGGCGCTGTTTCACGTTTGCCATCGAAAACGGAATGAAATGTACAGGCCTACCTGCAAACAATGTAAAAGGCCTATGCTGACTGCATCAGTGCTCAAAGTATTCTAAAAGTTTATCCATTAATTGTTAATAACTAACTAACGTCTATTCAAGTCATATTTCTGGGACTTTCTGGGATAATTATTTCTATTTTTTATTCACTCGTTCAAATGTTCATACAAAGAGTTCACCAAGTTCTCATAAGGTGAGCAAAAGTTAGAATGGTGGTAATTTCAGACCACTTCAGCACTTCCTAAAATTCTCAGTTTGAGAACTTTAAATTTTTGTAGGATATTCACAACATGTGCTGTGTATTCAAAGACACAGAGTTCAGAGTTCACACATTTTTAATAAAATATACTTTTGGGACTCCCTGCTAATACTTTTGGGAATGCAAAAGTATTTTTATTAGGTAGGCCTATTATTTAATTTGAGCTACATTTTACATTGATATGGCAATGATGGCAATATAAACACAGCTAACAATGGTATTAAATTGTAATAGTCTATGATTAAATGGAATGGAATATTCAACTAAGGTAGACTGCTGTTCACAGCACTAAGCTATTTATGGTTACTGATATCCTCCAAGTTTCTGGCCCTCTCTTAGAGCCAGGCATAGTGAGCTGGCCCTCAGAAGAAAAAGTTTGGGGACCACTGATTTAACTCATAAAAGAGCTCTTCTTAATATTTTATAATGTTGGTTGGTATTGTTGCCAATGAAAAGTCATTGTCCTACACCATGAGTCTCCAACACGTTGCTCTCATTGCTCTCAAGCTAGTCGCATGCCGCCCCCTTCTGAGCTAGAGGCTGAAGCAGTAACCTACATTTAAACACAATTGTTGCTGGCAGGCATCAGCCTATGAATTTTATAAAAAGTAAATCATGCATAATTTAAAAAATAACTACATTTAGGCTATCTTAGACCTCTTTGGCTATACGGAATAAGGTTTCCCTTGCAGCACAGCACACGTTCTATGAATGAATGAAAGGGCGGATACCTTATCTCGAAATAAGTGGATGGCAATCGAAATCGTAATTTGAGATTTAAACGTAAATTAAATCTCAAATTGAACATCTGCTTTTGATGGCCTATGGCGCTCCAAACGAAAAGTAGGCCTATGTCTCACAATAAAACGCAAGAAATAAAGGCCTAGCTGACTCGGAATACAAGCCATGGCCAAATAAAGGTGCTGTGCTTTGCACAGCCTAAATTTGAGGATTTACGAGTCTCCTAAACATTCCTCACCCGTTATCTAGACATGCATGAAAACATTTAAAAACAAAACTCACTGCCATGTAATATTTGATCGCTGTTTTGCTATTATCTTTAACGTAATGAATACGCACAGAAAGTGAAAGTAGGCCTACTGTGCGCTCCGTGACTGTATAGCTGTCTGTTCACGTCCGCAATCGATTATAACGTTCCTCAAATGGAGAAGTCATCCATGTTCTCTCGCGTTATAGGCGGTCATGCTTCTGTGTTTGCAAAATTCCTGACGGTTCCTGATTGCTAAACGTTTGTTTTCCTTTCCTGCCGATAGCGGTTGATGTTGAAGCACCTATAGGCTATAATTTGACTTCTGCTGAGAGAGAGAGAGAGAGAGAGAGAGAGAGAGAGAGAGAGAGAGAGAGAGGCACCCCCAAAGTGGTCCTGCGCGCGCGCGTGTGTCTCTGCATGGGGTTCAATTGAAGTCAGAGTTGGTCCGTCCAGTCAATAGTCCCGCATTCAGGCCGCTCCATTATTAGATTAATGTCAGACAGCGCTGTAAAATGTGTGGGAATTTCTCGCATTATGATGGATAGATTTGCGGGACATTTATTATTATGCTCAATACTAAGTAATAATTTATTCGCAATACCCGCAATCCTGCACTGAAATTTAGACCCTGGTTTTAAATGTGCATCTTTTTTTCTCTCGCTCTCTGGAGGTGGCCAGCCGCTCTCTCGGAGGTTGTCAGCCGAGCAATTGTTCTGCTGCCAGCTTCTGCCAATATATCGTCCAAAATGCTTGATGGCATTACATTTTCCACATTTTTAGCTAAATTTTCATGTACCACCTCAGCATTTTTGTTCAGTGATTTGTAAATTGCTTTACAATTACCGCCGGGCCCTTGTCAGCAACCTTCGGCTTGCCTCTTGCCACTATTTACTCATACGTCTTCAGTAACATTCCTGTAGAATTCTCAATATTTTTGGCCTCAATGTGTCCAGTTACATAGTCTGTCTGTTTTTGGTCTTGTATTTTGTGAAATAAATTTCTAAATATCACCTGCTTGCAGCAGCTTCGGTCTGCCGGCTTGTCTCTCCACATCGTCCAAAATGCTTGATTGCATTGCATTCTCCACATTTTTAGTTACATTTTCATGTAGGCCTACCACATCAGCATTTTTGTTCAGTGAATCTTTTGTAAATTGCTTTACAATTACCGTCGGGCCTACAGGCCTGCTTGCTTCGGTCACGTCCTTTTAAAACTGCATCTTTTTCTCTCTCGTGAGCATTTAATCTGCTGCCAGCTTGTGACTCCACATCGCCCAAAATGCTTGATTGCATTGCATCCTCCAAATTTTTAGCAAAATGCTGGTTGCTAATCACACCATTTTAAAGTGATTTGAGAAGGACAGGATTCAGGGATAGGCAAGACAGTGTCATATTCTGTCTGTCTCACATCATGTTACCCCATGCATTAAACCACGTCACTGCTTGACTAAAAAATATAGGCTACTGAACATGGACATTGTCATATTTGACAGAAATTACATTTGGTGCCAACATGTTGTAGAAACACAACCACACCCTTAATTTGGTGCAAATCTCATTTACTTTGGTTATAGTCCGCGATTCACATTAACTGTAGGCTATCACCACGAGTGTATATCCTACTAAACGTTTTTGCCCAAGTTTGTGTGCCGTCATCACATTTTCGTTACTAACCTACCAGTTGATGGCCTACTTTTTACCTGCATCGACTCTCGAATCGCGATTGATTGTGCATTTAATGTAACACTCGGTGGAGAGACTTTCCAAGTTTCACTTTCACTGTCGTTGTGAGCTTAAAGGCTAGGCCTACTATATGGGAAATACTTTGAAGTTCCTTTTGAGTAGGATCAGCTGCAAAAATTAATGGATTTTCTTTAACCTGTGCTACACTTTTCCACCAAGTTGTGCGAAAATTGTAGACTACCCGTAGTTTTTTTATGTTGACAGAACCGCACTACAGTAGCGTACATGGTGCAGTAAGCTCTTGGTAGCGCGTGCAACTAACGTCTATAAAAACAATATATTTATGGAATAAAACTAGACCTCTGGTTACTGTTTACGGTTAAACTGTGATGATGTGAACACCAGCCAGCGGAGTGCACCTACTAGGCTACCATGCACTCGTAGGCTATATTTCCCCACAAACCTAGCGGCTGCTTGGACAAATCCACTTGAGGGGTGGGGCAGGGGGGCGCGATCGTAACACACACTGAATCTGTCATGAAGAGGCCAAAATGATTGACCTGTCACCCCCCAAGCCAAATGGATGCAACTGCATTTATAGGCTAGGCCTATGCATACATGACGGGCCGCAAATAGGCCTAGTCTAAATAACTTAAAAAAAAAAAAAGAAATCCCGGAGGTCACTGGCCCACATGTGGACCGGCCCACCGGGCATTAACATGAATCTTTTTGGCCTCAATAATCCAGTTACATAGTCTCTGTTTTTGGTTTTGGATTTTGTGAAATACATTTCTAAATAAATGCGACTTATAGTCCGGTGCGACTTATATATGTTTTTTTCCTGTTCATGATGCATTTTTGACTGATGCAAGTTATACTCAGGAGCGACTTATAGTGTAAGTAAATAACTGTGTAGAACTGTTTTGCCTATGAGACCATGCCTTGAGTAGGTGAGTGCAGAATAAATGTAGTCACAAACAGGTTTCAGTAAAGCAAGGTTTAGTGGAATCTGTGCGTTCTACACAGTCTCGCATGCGAGCAGATTCCTTCAAATGCACGGCTGACTGGCAAAATACCAATGCGCTGTTTGAAGTTGTGCTGCTTGCTGTTAAAGGGAAGGACAGATCACTATCATTGGTTGAAAGGACTTATGGCCAAAACACACCCATGACTGATTAAGAAACAGAAGAACAACCTTTTTGAACAATGTGCCCGACGTTTGATAACAAAACCACCCCGAATGTGAACTGGACACTCCCCTAAATGTATTTAAGCTTTGCCACTGACCATGTGTTGTAGATCGGCAAAATAGGGCCCAAAGCCTTTGTCCCTGGTATGAGCCTGTAATTTTTCTGTTAATTCGATGCAAGTGAAATTGTTTGTGGCCTGGAATTCTGAGGAGCGGAGTGGATAGCAGATCAGCCAAAAGTGTGCTGTCACCCAATAACCAACATTTTCTGTCACACAGTTTTTGTCCACTCCAAACATTTTCCATATGCTGTAAAAAGTACATTATGTATGATAATGCAACTTATTCTACCATACATCATAAAACTTTAAAAAGACTTGGAAAAGTTGTTTTGAAAGACTAGTCTTACACCCTCTCACATCTAAAGACAAGTCACAAATTGTATAGTCACGGACTATTTTGCAAGGACTAAGAATCTTGCAGGGTCACCATTTACAAGTCTGCAACTAGATTCCTTTTCATTATTTCCCGTCATGCACTTGATATCAACAGGAACTACCCATATAGTATATTCATATCAAAGTCATATTTTCGTGTTTCTGCAGCATTGTTTTATGTGTGACCTCCCCAACCTATGGTGTCATACATATAACAACATCAAATTAGATCATGTTACTTCTCCATATGCATGAGCAAGTGAAGGTGAATTGCTTAGATCTGTAATTTATAATGGATTTTTGGGCAGGTCAATGGGCTGTCGAGTTGTTCTGTAAGTGGAGTAATACTAATCATTTAGTATCATATAGGCTACTGCTGTAACCTAACAACTTTGACCCTTCTCGTTTGGTGCTGGAGAGAGCTAACAATTGGTTTTATATTGTCTACATCACTATTTCTATGAGACAAGACTAAAAGACTTGAGATAATATCAAAAACGTTTGATACTGTCGTAATGTCAAAACTAGAAAAAGACTGACTCGGACTGACTTAAAACAACAAAGATTGCCACCTTACATAAATTGATCTAGATGATGGGAGCATTAAGATCCACCAACTGCTTTAACTAAACCTATAGCCTAGGCCTACTATTTCTATTACAACTCGACCTCTTTAATTCAGCTGTCTGGTTGAAGCATGGAAATATAGCTTATCATAGTCTACTAGTTGGACTGTTTAGTTTCCCCACGTGTGTTTAAGTTTCAAGGTAATACTTGTTCTCCTTGGGACAGGCACTTTTGGGAAACATTGTTATTAAGTCAACTTGAATGCAAGAGGTTTAAACAAATATGTGCAGCATGCTAATGATGCTAACCGGATCTAGCTAGTCGTCTTCTATGCGTCCTTGCTTTCACGATTGTGAATGTTTTATTTGGACCAACGTTAATTATCTCAAGTCTTTTAGTCTTGTCTTAGCTGTGCTTGTGGAACGTTGGTAAACCTCACTCCCCGACGCCTCAAGAGTGCTTCTGGCATGCGAGCCAGTAGCCTGGGCTATTGGCTCTATTGTTAGCGCGCTCGCCTCCCGATCCGAGGTGCTGCTGTTCGCGGGTTCGAGTCCGGGCGCGTGCAGGGCTGCACACTTTGCGGCATTTAGTGAGCCAAGAATAATTACGGTGCAGGCCTACTCCAAACTACAATACAATTTTGTCCATGATAACGATGGTATCACAGTGATTCTGAAATACTCTATTCATTGCAAGACAATTTGATCTACGATCATGATGTACATGTAACAGAAGAGGAAACTCCTGGAAAGGCTAAAAGTATGTGTTTGTTCACAGCTGTATTTGTATTTATTCAATACATCAGCTCTTAACAACCATAAATAACTTGTTTTATGTAAACAACAAAACAGTCCCACCTGACACCCCAGTGCTTCCAATACAATCATCCCACCCCATTTTGGATGTCTACAGAAGTTCCCAAATATATGTTTTTGGGGAAGAAAAATAATTGTGTGTGAATCACCTAAACAGCTATAAATGCATTTTTAGGGTCTGGACTGCTTGCTTTTCAAGCTGGCTATACATATCTGGTTGTGCTACTGGCTGAGGCTGACTGTTCTTCAGTGTGTAGTAGTACTGTTCCTGTGTTTGTAGTAGCCTAGGCTACTTGCCAAAGATGTGTACTGGACTAATTCTCTTCAAGATTTTTTCAAATGTAAGTGGTAACGCTCTCTGACGCAGGCGACTGGGGTTCAATTCCTGCTCACAGCAGCAATTTTGAAGGTGCATTTCTCACAGCTGAACCAAGCTAGATAGATAGATACAGTATAATATATATATATATATATATATATTAGAGATGCACCAATATGGAATTTTAGGGCCGATAACGATAACCGATATTTATTGGTTTGTTGTGGCCGATACCGATATGATAACCAATAATATTACTCTTGAAAAAAATTTGTGAAAAGTGATTTGGGGAAAGCATTTAATATACATAATTTTATTGCAGTAATTTTACCTACCACCAAATGATGAACAGAACTCATAATAGTCCTCAATAGTACAGCAGTAAACAACATAACAGTAGCCTAGCCCTACAGTATGTGTGGCTCCTTTAAGTGAACCTGACGTCAGTGAATTGCGAGTGAGTGGCTAGAGAGTTGAATCGTTCTTATTTAGGACTAAACGCTCATAAACGGCTCAGCTTGGAATAAGCTACAGTATAGCGACCAAATCAGAGTTTGTGAGGGAAACTTTTTTAGGTTTAGTTTCAACTGCGGGTAACTGAATAAAGCTGCAACTCCTCAGACTGTATCTTATGTCCGTCTACTCTGTTGCGCACAACCTGCTGCAGCAGAAATGAAAGGAGTTAGCCCCGAAGGTTTTAATAACTTATTATGATGACCTGTCTGGAACTGAAGCACGAATGGTTAGCATATTTCTAGGTAATAATACAAAACCCAAGCTAAAGTAATGCAAATATAATACTAAAACACAATTTAGAACTAGGCCTACTTATGTACTCGTCCCACTAACGAGTTTGTTTATTTGTTTCCCCGACCAGCGCGGTAAAGTGCAAACACACCAGCACAAGACGGCTCTAGATAGGGCTGAGCTCCGCTCTGTTAAGGTTAAATGGCGGATCATTCACGAGAGGATTTTGAGATGCACAGATTCCCAAATGAACGCATATCCACAGATTCTGTTAGAGTGGTAAAATACATTTACACCGCTGACATTATATTGAGGAAAAAGTATAGCCAACCAAGCTCAAGTAGCTCAGTGTAGCCAGACGGACCTTACGTAGGCCTAAAGTATAAGTATATATACTTTTTTGATCCCGTGAGGGAAATTTGGTCTCTGCATTTAACCCAATCGGTGAATTAGTGAAACACAAACAGCACACAGTGAACACACAGTGAGGTGAAGCACACACTAATCCCGGCGCAGTGAGCTGCCTGCTTCAACGGCCGGGCGAGGGGGAGCAGTGAGGGGTTAGGTGCCTTGCTCAAGGGCACTTCAGCCGCGGCCCACTGGTCGGGGCTCGAACCGGCAACCCTCCGGTTACAAGTCCAGAGTGCTAACCAGTGGGCCACGGCTACCCTTATTATGCCCTAAATTAGGACTTTAAAAAAATATCGGCGCAAATTATCGGCCAGAATTCTGTTATCGGACCGATAATAATATTTTCATTTTTTCACTTATCGGCTAATAATATATCGGCCGCCGATATATTGTGCATCCCTAATATATATAGATAGAAGGTTGGGCTTGTGGAACTATAGGCTACATGGTCCTCGCTTTAGATTGGAGGGCTGCGAAATTTACTACAAATAGGTAAAAAGGTCTTATACGCGTATTAGTTAACCACCTCTTTGTCTTATACACCATTAACAAGCAAAAACAAGCTGCTTGTTAACACTTACAACTGTTAACAAATATGCTTGTAAGTAACTTAAAAGGCTGCTTATTAACACTTACAAGCTGCATGTTAACAGTTAGTTAATGTTATTAAAGGATAACAACTGTTAACTAACTGTTAGTAATGAATTGTTAACTGCTTATTATGCATTGTTAATACCTAATAAGCACATGTTATTCTAAAGCGTTACCGACTAAGTTATGTAAGGGATAATGCCCGACGAGGTGTCCATTATCAGAAATAAATAGACGACACGGAGGTGTGAACCGTCCGACGGAGGACTGCTGCTTCTGCGAAGTCCATTTATTTCTGATAATGGACGCATCGAAGGGCATTATCCCGTTTATACCATGGTCACTTATGAAATAAATAAATATAGAGCTAAAATCGTTAGTTTTTACAGCCGTTTATCGCAACGCTGTGGAATGTTGATAAGTCACAGCTGAGCGGACTGACTCACGTTGTCAAGCAACGTCATAATAATTTTATAAGTGTAGTATATCACTTTTTAAACGACACCCTTTTCAACCTAGACCATGGTATAATTAAATATTAATAAGACTACTTTAGGCTATATAATGTACTATGTGCATCTATTGTCCCATATACAGTACAGAATAGCAAATCAAAGTTAATCCATTAGGCTACTTTACATTTTGCATGCGTTCAGTTGTATCTACCAACCAAAGCTTGACTGAAACATTGTAAAACCATTGACTTGTTTTAAAAAAAAATGTATGGGAAGAGTGAAATCCCCCATTAATTAAGAGACAGACCCTTGCATGTTTCTGCTGAAAACTGCTGGTTTCATCTCAAGCATGCACGCATTATGAACGCATTTAACCCTTAAGAACGTAGGTTTTATTTAAACCAACGTACTCCACTGGATGAGTTTTTTGGGCTGCGTCACTAGCGTTCTACACTGACATTCTATAGTCATTATTAGGTGGCCTACAATCTATGCAGTGTTAGCCTGATTTGTTTTATTTCACGTGAACATTGCAAAGTACCACACACACACACACATGCTTTCATCATGTGATCACATGTGTTGAATGCATGTTCTTAAGGGTTAAAGATGCAGGGTTTTTTAATCCAGTCGCCGACTTTCAAATAACCAAATATGCGGTTATATTTCACAACTTTTGTGAACTGGGAAAGGCTGGCAAGCAAGCCGCAGACAGATCAGGGTATTTCCTTTCCTGTTAGGTAGGCTAGACCAGCAACACACGCTGGAGAGATGCAAACAGATCAACTTGTGTATTTCCTCCTGATTGCGAAAACGTTTGTTTTCTTTTTCTGTCGGTCCGCGGTTCCTTACTTCATACAAATTATGAAGTAATGAAGTAATTTTCACACCGTGACACAGGTTCGTGGATATGAGTGTTGCGATTTCGGTTTCGAATCGCATTTTGATTTGTCTAGTTAAATGTATTCTCTCTTTATTTATGTTATTTTTGATAGTTGTTGTGTTATTCTTAGTCCCTTTTACTGCTTCCAAGGCGGCTAATGTCGTTAACGTTAATCCATTGGGAGCTATGGCTAGTTTTTGCCCTGGGCTGACATCCTTCCATCCATCCATCTGTGAGCGGTGCTGCACTTCACTGTCTGGTCGAGGGGATTTCTCGGGACAGCTGGACCTAGCTAGCTAGCCTGTTATGCAGCACATGTTTCAATATCGGGTCATTTACTCCCCCTAAATCATTTTTATACTTCAGATTGTTATGTAGCATAGTCATATTATACATCATTTTAACGTTTGGACTATTGGGAATCAATACATGACAATCTTTGTCATGAAAATTATGTGTAGTGCTTTACATTGTCAGATTAATCTTACTATGTCTCAATAAAACTCACAATGAAACTTCAATGTGTTACCTTTCATTTGAGACCAAGATTATGCTTCTACACAAAGGGGTTCATGCAGTAAGCATTTATGCAGTAAGCATTTGATCGTCAGTATGTATTTTGGATAACCAAAAGTCCTATGGAGAGTTTCTATAGGGCATTTTGCAAAACGCATGAGCATACCTTGGCAAATAATGGTCTATTATTCTTCATTCTATATTGATCTACTTTTGCACACAGCTTCACAAGATTCTGATTATTCCTGATGCTAGGGCTCAGTTGTGTTTCTAAGTCATGTCAAGTGACCTAGAGGGCTGAAATGTGGTCAGTTCAGAGATGCTTGTTATCCGGCAGAATGAGAAAACAATATTCTAGCCTCTGTAACTCTGTGTCAGTACATCACACAGTGTCTGATTGTTTTCCGAGAAACTACAGTATCTAAGCTTTCCAAAGAGGTCAAGCATTTGATTACAGGCTAAAGTATGTAGGAGCAATGAACAAGTAGATGATGTGGAATGAACAAGTAGATGATGTGCAATGAACAAGTAGATGATGTGCAAAGTCGGGCAAAAAACAAGTGGGGCGTATGCATGAGAATCTAGCCTACTCTGTGAAATATCTACTGTGAACGCCGAGCTGCTGCTGACTTGTGAGCTGCCATCTGCCATGCCAACTGCCTGGAGTCTGGATTAAGTAGACTAACGTTAGAAGCCGTTTACGTTGAAGAACTCTGCAATATCTCGGAGCATCAAACTGTCGCTGTCAAAAGTCCACCGAGTTGCTGATCTGCAAGATCGCCCACAACTTCCTATTTATTATTGATTTGAAAATGCTTGTCTGCAGACCAGACCTGTCACACTGGGTGCATCATGGAATGAGAAAATGGTTAAAAAGACCCCAGACTGTAGAGCAACGAAAATCCTAAAACAGGCAAAAATGGGACAACTTTTCATTCTCAGTCTCTTTCCTTAGCAGCTGGTCTCTTTAGTTCTCAAACATTCCCTTATGCCCCTTTCCCAACGTTTTTGAAAGGTGTCTAAAAACAATATATTTCTCCTTCAACAGTTGACATGTTGTCTTGCAACTATTCCCAACTAAATAGAGGGCTAGTATGATTTGTAAATCATAAAATTCTGTTTTTATTCACATTTTGCACAGCGTGCAAGTTGTTTGCATCGCAGTGTAAGGGATATGATTGGAAATGTGGATGGGCACTATGAATATATTTTGTAATATGTTGTATACATATAGATTTGTACATATAAGGGCACTGCTGCATTTCTATGGTCATTTGAAAATCAGTTGTAAAAAAGTGACACCCAGAGCTGTGGGCATACTGAAGAAACAGCCTCCCAGAGGAGCAAAGGGATGTCTGTGTGTCTACCAAGTTGAGCATGGATGCTCAACCTCCTTGAAGGGTAGTGCACTGGGTTGGAAACATCTAATCTAGTCTGCTCCCCATCAATGCTCCCATGGGTAATGGGCACACAAACACCAAGTTATATAACAATACCCGCTATCACTCCCCTCTCTCCCAGTGAAACACACAATGTAGTAAATTCTTATGTTTTCCACCAAATAATATATCTGTATCCTTTTCTCAAATAGAAGAAATATGAAGTGAAAATAATCTAATAATCCAACACCTAAGGCAATACGTGAGAGAGAATTACACTGCTTTCAAATCATGTTCAATCACATTTCAATAATTTGTTGTATATCGGGACACCTCATAGACCATTATCCTGCTTATATGACAGTTGCCACACATATATTTAGGCATAAGGGTATTTTTCCATTGTTCATAACCTGTTCAGAGGCGACTATTTCTTGCAACAATTATTTTAGCACTATTATTATTATTATTATTGTTATTATTAAAAAAACCTCTGTAACAACAGAGAAAGTACGGCCTTCCACAGCAGCCGGTGACACAGTCCTACTATGCAGTCATTGAATTTGTTCGAACTTTGTTTAACTAGTGCAGTGCCCATATAAACATGCTACTCCTGTTGAAAACCCATAGCCCAATTACATGGCCGCAGGTAGGTCTGCTTTAAAAATAAGATGATAGGGAAAAACATTATTTTAGCTAAGCATTTAAAACTGGACATTATATTTTATCACCCAGAGAGAAGAAATACTCTTTTCTGATTGGTTGGTGGGGTGGCTATTAATTCTGAATAACAGGACACCTATGAAGCAGTGGCAGCTGGTGGTATTTTTTTTTGTGAAGCAGTTAAGAAACTAGAGGGCATTTCCAGAGGAATTGCGAAGTGTGCTTGCTGTGGTGCGGTCACCAATGTGAGCAGACAGTGGAATATGCTACTCATCCTGCACATACTTATTCTCACTACTTTGTGTTACTGTTACCACAATCCACATAGCTGTACATTATGTACATAACTGTCTATACTTTCCATACTGAATATCCATATTTATTCAGTTTTATTATATTATATTCTGTTGATACACTGCATACATCTATATTATTATTCTTACTACTATTATAATGTTGTTAAAATGGCACCTGTACATGTTTTTCATACATTATTCTGCATAACCATATGTACTCTGCTCTTACTGTATAATGTCATTTATTCTTAACTCATATTACTCTAAACCACCTTCTGTAAATCAACTGTATACTACTGTCTACACTGCACTATATTTCTTGACCTGTCTATGCATCACCTGTCTATACTTTGTATATCACATTGCACTTTTCTGCTTTTTTGGCACTTTTGGTTAAACACAAACTGCATTTTGTTGTCTTTGTACTTGTACTCTTCACAATGACAATAAAGTTTAATCTAATCTAATCTTTAGGTATTGAGGATTCCTAGCTGGAACAGACGCGAGAATTCTAGTGTTTGCCATTTTGGGAGTCAAGTAAGCATATGTGATCCCGCCCATGAGAACCTGGCTAAAGTCGCCAGATCTTATTTTGAGATAATGAGCGTTAAGTAGTCCTAGAGCGTTTTCATACCTATTTTGTTCAGAATCACGGGTCAAATGATATAACAAAAAACATTGGTCTACAAACAAACCCACCCGTGATTAAATTGTTCCCTGATTCGTGACATTTGACAGCAGAAGATAGGCTACTATCCCGCAGTCACCTAACCACCTAACATAGGCTAGCCTATTAAGAGCTCCGTGTGTGCGTGTGTGTGTGTGTGTGTGTGTAGGCCTATGCGTGTCCAAAGTCTAGGCTTCTCCCACTCTCTCCCATTTTTGCACGTAACTGCAGACTAACTGGGCCTCTGACATCCTTCCATCCATCCGTGAGCGGTGCACTTCACTGTCTGGTCGAGGGGATCTCTCGGGACAGCTGGACCTAGGCTAGGCTACTCTGCGAAAGATCTGCCGTGGCTGCCGAGCTGTTGCTGACTTGCGAGCTGCTATGCCAACTGCAGACCAGAGGTGGAAAAAGTATGAAAATATTGTACTCAAGTAAAAGTACCAATACCTTGATGAAATATTACAAGGATACAAGGATACAAGGAAGTTTATTGTCACATGCATATAGTTACTGGAAGTAAGAAATGCAGTGAAATTATGTCTGGTGTCAGCCTATTTGTGCATTAATGGGGGGGGGTAAGACTTCAGTAGAAGAGGTGCAGTAGAAGAGGGGTTTAGTAGATTAAGTGGCAAGGGCTGCATAAAAAAGGTGGGGGAGGATTGGGATTGGGTGGGGGGCACCAACAAGGAGCACCCAAGAGCAACAGGGGCAAGGAAAAACTCCCTACCAAGGAAGAAACCTTGGGCAGATCCACGGCTCAAGGGGCTAACCCAACTGCCAGGGGTCTTGGTGTGTGTGTTGGGGGGATGACTGGGGAGATGGGATAGTGTGCTGTGTATGTGGGGAGAGGGCAGTGTGCAATATGTGTCTTGGAGAAGCTTCCTCATGAGACAATGTGCTGTGTATTGGGGGGGGGGGGGCAGTGTGCAGCAAGTATGTAGAGGAGGCTTACTGTAGCAAGCAGTGTGCTGTATGTATGTGAAGTGATGACAGTGATGATGTAAGTGTGTGTGTTGGGGGGATGGGGGGCAGAAAGGCTAGGCAATCAAGGACATGGGTAGATGGAGGAGAAATGAAAAATAATAAATAAAAAGTGTGCAAAAGTTGGAGAAAGTCAGATATGTGTGTGTGTGTGTGTGTGTGTGTGTTTTGACGTGTGATGAAATAAGAAAGTAAATAAAAGGTCTGTAGCATAGGGAGAGGGATGTAAAAGTGCTAAAAGTCTTGTAGGTGTGTGTGGGTGTGTATGTGTGTGTGGGGGGGGGTCATGAGTGCTGAGGAGTGAATGAGTGCAAAGTCAGTATAGTGTGAGTTCAGAGTTCGGATGGCCTGGGGATAAAAACTTCTCCTGAGTCTCTCAGTTCTGGCTTTGTGACTACATAGGCGTCTTCTTGATTTCAGCGGTAGGAATAATCCATTGTTAGGATGAGAAGAGTCCTTCAGAATCTTTTGGGCTCTTAGGAGTACTCTTCTGGAATAGATATCTTGTAGAGCAGGGAGTTGAGTTCTTATAGTATGCGTTCAGCTGAGCGACTACTCTCTGCAGAGTACTACAATCTCTAACTGTGGAGTTCCCATACCAGGTGATGATGCTACCAGTTAGAACACTCTCAACCGCTGAAGTGTAGAAGGCCTTCATGATGGATGTAAAAACTTTGAATTTCCTTAGCTGACGGCGAAGTAGAGTCGTTGTCTGGACTTCTTCAGAACATATTGAGTGTTAACAGTCCATGTTAAGTCTTCAGTAATGTGGACACCAAGGTATTTAAAACTTGTGACTCTCTCTACAGGTTGCCCGCTGATCATTAGTGGGGTGTAACTGTAGTTCTGCTGCTGCCTTCTGTAATCCACTACCATTTCCTTGGTTTTATTGATATTCAGTGTCAAGCTGTTAGATTGACACCACTGTGCCACCTCATCAACCTGATCCAAGTAGAACTGTTCATTGTTGTTACTAATCAGGCCCAAGATCACTGTGTCATCTGCAAACTTGATGATGGAGGTATGACTACTGTTGGCTTTGCAGTCATGTGTGTAGATGTTGTACAGCAGTGGACTCAAAACACAGCCTTGGGGAGCACCAGTGCTGATGGTTAATGAGTCAGATGTCAGACCCCCCACTCTAACCACTTGTGAACGGTTGGTGAGGAAGTCAAATATCCAGTGACACAGGGTGGTGTTCAGTCCTAAGGCCTTCATCTTTGTGACAAGGTGAGAGGTACTATCGTGTTGAATGCTGAACTAAAGTCAATGAACAGCATCCTCACATAATTCCCATTCCCTCCTCCAGGTGAGTTAAGGTGGTGTGCATGAGGTTTGAGATGGCATCCTCTGTAGACCTGTTGGCTCTGTAAGCAAATTGGAGGGGGTCAAGGAGGCAGGGGAGGGATGAGCAGATAATGTTTTTCACAAGCTTCTCAAAACACTTCATCACTGTAGACGTCAGGGCTACTGGGCGGTAGTCATTCAGACATGATGGACTTTTGTTTTTCGGTACTGGAACAATAACAGACTGCTTGAGGCAAGTAGGAACTGTCTCTTGAGCCAATGATGTGTTAAAGATATAAGTGAACACAGGAGCTAACTGAGCAGCGCAGGGATTTCAAAACCCTGTTAGAAATTCCATCCGGTCCAGTAGCTTTTCTACAATTTACCCTCCTAAAGGCATTGCTCACATCGACCTCAGAGACACAGAAAGGTGCATCCTCATTTGCTTCACATGCTGCAGCTAGTCCAATATAGTCTGTGTTTTTCATGTCAAAGCGAGCATAAAAAGCATTAAGTTCATCAGGGAGGGCTTTACTCACATTCATCATAGGAGGGACTTTCTTTCAAAGCCAGTGATGGTTCGAGTCCTTTCCACACTCGTGCTGGATCACCCTCCAAGAAATCAGCTTCAACTCTGTCTCTATAGCCGCTTAGCATCTTTAATAGCTCTAACGTAAATTATAAGATGCTGCTTTGTAATCCGTCCATATCCCCTGAAATAAGCCCAGCATTATAAGTCATGGTGCGTGTCTTTAATGCCGTTCTCACTTCTCTATCCACCCATGGCTTCTGGTTAGGGAAGCTTCGGATCTTTACAGTTGGGATGATGGAATCAGTTAGCATATTGATGTAACTCAATGATACTTCCGTAAACTCATTGATGTCAGCAGAGTTCGCCTTGAACATCTCCCAGTCAACGCTGCTAAGGGCCCCTGTAGCCTGGCTTCCGATTGGTCAGTCCAGCTTGACCTCCTTCGTCACTGGGGGTCCGTCCGACTTCTCTGTTTGTACATAGGCAGTAGGAAAACAGCGGCATGATCTGATTTTCCGAAAAGCTGGTAG
Source organism: Alosa alosa (assembly GCF_017589495.1). Lineage (NCBI taxonomy): Eukaryota > Metazoa > Chordata > Actinopteri > Clupeiformes > Clupeidae > Alosa > Alosa alosa. The sequence goes on from NC_063190.1 coordinate 1,774,839, forward strand.
AGACTTCGCTTTGTAACTGTTCTTGAACTGTGTGTAGCAGTGATCCAGTGTGTTGTCACCACGTGTAGGGAAGTGAATGTGTTGAATAAATTCAGGCAAGGACCGGTTCAGATGTACTTGATTGAAATCACCGCCACAATAATAGCGCGCAGCTTCAGGGTGCGCTTTGTGTATTTAACACTTCTTGCAATTCTGAAACCGCAGCATCTGTGTTGGCTTGTGGAGGAATGTAGACAGCGTTGAATATTACCAAGTAAACTCACGGGGCAGGTAGAAGGGTCGACAGACGATAAGCTAGATGTTCTAGATGAGGCGAAAGCAGGACTTTGAGAGAACGGTGACATTTCTAGGATCACACCACTTGCTGTTCGTCATGATGCAAACACCGCCACCTTTCGATTTTCCAGATTCCTCAGTCCTGTCAGAGCGAGCAGCAGAGAAAAACTCCCCCGGAGTGATGGTACTGTCCGGTACAAGTTCAGTTAGCCATGTCTCAGTAAAGCATAGAATGTTACAGTCCCTGATGTCTCTTTGAAACTGTATCCTCGCTCTTAAGTCATCCATCTTGTTCACAAGAGACTGGACATTGGCTAGGAGAATGCTAGGCAGTGGAGGCCTATGAGCTCTATTCCTCAATCTGTTACGGGCCCCGCTCGTTTTCCCTCTGTGTTTTTTCCTTCTGCCGAGATGCGTCTCCATGGTTCCCTGATGCATCTCGAGAGAATCTCAGTCGGCCAGGTAGAATCGTCAATTAAAACATCCCGAAACAAAAAAAGGCAATTCATTTCCGATGTTTCGAGTGTAACGCCATCATAATGTAATCAGTGCAGTGGAAAAGTGCAAAAATTAGGGGTTAATAAAAGGTAAAAGAGTAAATATAAGCACAAGTTAGGCGGAGCAACCAAAAAGGTGTCCGAATGCGGCGGCGCCATGGCAACTCAAGTACAAGTTAAAATACCGATCTGAAAATGTACTCAAGTAAAAGTAAAAAGTAGTTCATTTAAAATGTACTTTAAGTAAAAGTTACTTAGTTACTTTTTTTTTTTTTTTGGGGGTACCAGAACAACCAGTTTTACCAAAGACTTTCTAATGAGGAGATACAGCACTCAAAAAATAAAAAAATCCTCCATAGTAATGCATGGGGTTAGTTTGTAACGCCAATATGGCAGTTGTCTACACATTATATGTCTACACATATCACAACCCTTCCGCGGCAAAACATCGACACATGAATACATTGAGCCAATCATGTGGTGTGTTGTAAAATACATTGAGCCAATCATGTGGTGTGCTGTGAAGACATCGTGCCAATCATCTGTTGTGATCTCGCTGCTGGAGCAAGATTGGTGTCGTGAAGCCTTACGCACACACATTTCTGCTGAAATAGATGCACGATAAGTGCCCAAAAAGTGTTGCAATATGGCCGCCGAAAGGGAGGTACTTTTGCCTGAAAAGGACGTTGAGAAATGGAGATCTATGTGAAAAATCACCGGAGTTCTCCTTTAAGTTTGAGCAGTAGTTGATTTTCAAAGTTAGTTGCACGCTTTGCAGTGAACAGTAATCCAGCACAACTGAAAAGCCCCTCACAGGCAGCTGAGGCAGGCAGGCCAATATTGAGTTGCAGAGAGTTTTTTATATTTGGAAACGAGCAGAAGGTTCAGCAGATTAAAGGGCAGACTGGGGAGAAAGTGGAAGTATAGGGCCCCAATGGGGGAGAGGGCCCGTGAAAAGTGGAATACAGGGGGTACAACATTTTCACCAGGCATTAGTAATAACTCAGGTAATCCACACATAAAAAATCCAAACAACTCCATAAGTAGAGTCATGTAATGAAGTGGAATAACACAGGGGGAAAGTATTAAACACGCTAAGAAAAAGCACTAAGGCAAGGAAAGGGAAGGAACGAGCTGGAATCTGTATAGAGAGTGGTTATCCTTTCTATCTGCAAATTAATATAAGCTTGGTTAGTAGCCTACATATTGATGGGCTATAAAAAGGTTTTTCATTACCAAGGTGTCACACAAGAAACATTTCATGATGGATAAAAGCAAAAAGCTCTCCCAAGACCTTTGCAACCTTATTGTTGCAAAACATTTCAATGAAACTGGTTACAGATGCATTTCAAAATATCCAAATCTTCCAGTAAGCAGCATGGGAGCCATTATCTGCAAGTGGAAGAAACATCACTGCATCATCAACCGGCCATGCACATGATCTCCTCGTAATATTTCTGACCAGGGAGTCAGAAGGATAGTCAATTCCAAGAGCCAAGGACCACTCGGAGAAAGCTCCAGAAAGACTTGAAGGCAGCCAATTCAATTAAATAGTTCTGGAAGTAACTAAAGATCAGGATTCACAAGAGGGACCCCTGGAATCTGTTTAGAACAATGGGCCAAAATCAGACCTGATACTGCGACCAATAAGTTTTGTCATACAGGAAATGTCTTGAAGCTGTCTTTACAAACAAAGGCTTTTCCACAAAGTATTGAAGAAATTTCAGTAGGCACGTGCAATACTTTTTTCCTGTCATTCCACTTTAATACACAAAACTCTTATGTTTGGATTTTTTATATGTGTGTTAATATAATGTGTGGTGAAAATTTTGAATAGACTCACTGGAAGTTTAGGCTAATTACTGAAAAAAAAAAAAAAATAAGCGTTCAATACTTATTTCCACCATATATTTATTTTACCTGAATATTTTAACTTCCAAATTAAATGTCAAAATGAATGTCAGACGAAATTTAAAGTCTGACTGGATTTTCTATACAAAATAGTGAAAACTGTGTAAGGTCACCCCCACTCTCCCTTGCTAAAGAGCTAAATGGTTTAGTCCGCCTGCACGATTCATAAGGTAGTCTATCTTTTATTATTATATTATCTTATTATAATAAGATAATATTATTATTATCTTATCGTTTATTTAGTTGAGCATCGCTAGTAGTGGACCGCTAATTGTTTTGCTGCTGGTGCAATGTCTTTCTCCAAGAAAGCCAAGTCAGGTTACTAAAAACAAAGGCCAAAACAGGAAAAAGAGAGACATCAAAATGAGGGGAAACAACTGCTAATAAACTTCTTTCCAAAGAAAGGTAAGCACAAACGTCAAAACACGAAATCCCATGGTGTTTGCTTGAATATCTCCGCAATCATTAGTGCTAAAACGAACTGAGACAACCGATTGGAATAGCGGAAAATACACTTTCATAGGTTAGGCTAATCTGATGCATTTCGTGATCCAGTCTCCATCACTTTCAGAAAGACTGCATGGCGCCAGCTTGATTCATGTCCTGTTGTAGGCTACATGCTGATCATTATCACTAGGCTAGTGGTTTAGGGCGCGATTTTTTTCTCTCCCTTTCTGTTTTCGTTACTCTTTTTTTTTTAACTCAAGTAACGGATGGGAATTTTGATGTAGCGAAGTACAATACTTCACTCAAAATGTAAAAAAGTAAAATTTAAAATACCGATTTTATAAACTACTTAAAAAATACAAAATACACAGAAAAACTACTCAATACAGTATGGCACAGTGTTGGCAACTCTCGCGAGAAAAATAAGCAACTCTCACCTCAAAAAGAAGCCCAAAAGAAGCCCAATGCCGCTTTAACCTGTCACAGCCTTAACAGCGCCTAATTGTATACTGTAATGAGTGAAACAATTACTTCAAAACTATCATTTATTTTACTTTGTATTAAAACATTTGAGAGAGAGAGAGAGAGGTGTATATTCATATGAATCAAACAGTAACAATAAAAAAAAATCAACAATAAAAAAGGGGACCAATAGGCCTAGCCCACATGGCAATTATTACCCTGGCTTGTATTTGGGGACCGGCCTTTATTTGTTCGAATCAACGATGTCCCTGGCTATTATAAGAGGCCCGGCTATAAATAGAGAATATAATCTCGGCCATAATTTAAGGATTTACTGTATGGCCATAGCATCTGCTGAGTATTCAGGGTATAACCTACATTGAAGACAGGTATTTTCTACTCCTGCATTTGTGAAAATAATTCAGTTCACACCTGATGATGAAAACAGCAATAGGTCCCGAACTTATTGATCAAACAGGTGACCAAATCAGAGATTCCAAACCAACAACAGAACAGCGTGAAGCAATGCAAAACGCCGCAAAAGCCTCGGACAGCTATAGCGATTGTCTGGAAAAAGAATAATAGTTTTAGATGTGCAAACTGTTACACGGGAAGCATATAGGCCTACGCAAATTTTCATTCAGCTTTGCGCAAGAAATACTGGTGAAACACGGAGTCGCATTTTCTCAGTCTCGCCTGTTTTCTCGCATTGTCCTGACCCTTGTTCTGACTTAGACCGACCCTTAAATTGATTCTTGTGACTTCGTTTGAGCAAAGTAAGAGTCTGCAAATGGCACCCTCAAATATCATGCTAGAAAAGTTCCATCAGCGCTGGCGCTCGTTTGGCATGGTTGATGCGCGCAAAGGTTTGGCCTGACCATGCACAGCATTTCAGAATTCAAGACAGCTCGTTTACCTGGAAAAGTCGGAATACTATGACGTCTTTTGCCGGGATGGAGAACAACTCCAGTCCAGGCAGAGCAGAACAAGGAGGTAGCCTATGTGTATAATGAACTCCTATTAGCCCGCGCTGCCATCCTCAGACTGACCAGCTGTGCGCAATTTCAACCAAGATCAACCATGAATCATTCAAACCTAACAAATACAAAATAAATAAACAAAAATACATCGCGTTTTTACTTGTGCAATGGTGTAGTGGTACCCGCCACACTGCCAGCAACCATTAAATGCATCTGACTTTAGGCTACGCTTGCGGTTTGCCATTCGATATAAAGCCCCCCTCCAGGTCAAGGGCGCCGTTAATACTGGAGTCTATGAGAGCTAGCACACACCCATGTCCACTGCAGAGGCTGAGAGGTGTTTTTCAACGTTGAAGAGGGTCAAAACCTTCCTCAGGAAGTTGACTCGATTTACGGGAAATGGGAAAAGATATCTATGGTAGTGAGGCAAAAACTTGGTGAAACAGTCTGATTCACTGTAATTCTCTGTTCCACCATGGGTGGTGATAGCGCTGTTGTCACTCACAGAATTGATTTTTTTGGAAAACAGCTTGTGTTAGTGACTCTATTTCTGTTTCAAAGGACTAAAAATGGGATTATTGTACGATTTTTTAAAAACATTTTAAAAAACTTTTTTGGGGTGAAGCACTGCTTCACCTGTAGTCTTATAGAAGCATCCTCTGCTATGAAGTAGATCTGGTAAAAAAAAAGTCTTATCACCGTTCCACATCAATGCTTACTTACTTATGCTTACTTGCTTACTTACTTACTTACTTACTAATTTTGTGGGCAGCCGTGGCCCACTGGTTAGCACTTCGGACTTGTAACCGGAGGGTTGCCGGCAGCTCACTGCGCTGGGATTAGTGTGTGCTTCACCTCACTGTGTGTTCACTGTGTGCTGTTTGTGTTTCACTAATTCACCGATTGGGTTAAATGCAGAGACTAAATTTCCCTCACAGGGGAATATAGTATACTTATACTTACTTACTTAATGGTAACTATTACAACCATAGTCGGACGATGGTTGAGCCTGGAAGCAGGCTTTGCAACAATGGAATCAACTGTAAACAAGCTAACTGTCCATGCTATCGCTGTTATAGGGCCAAAGAAAGTTGTACAACAAACTGAACAAGTCGGCTTCTTTTTAAACGGAACAGCTATAAAGGCATGACTATAGTGGCAACTGGGTGATAAACGGGATAACGGTTTTCGAAGTGTCCTGTTATATTGAATTAATGGACTTGGGCGGAGGCAACTCCCCTACACTGCGCGTCTGGGAGTTCTTTACCTCTCGCCGTCGTCTATTAATTCCATATAACAGGACACCTCAGTGGCCATTATCCCTTACATAATACAGTATAATGAATGTGCAGTGAGCAGAATTTAAGCATGGCTGCATATGACATTTCAAAATGACAGAAGCTTAACAGCTGTTGTTGACAGAGTTGACTTTATGTTTAGCCTATTGAATAACTACATGATAGAGAAGACAAACCATTTTGTGGAATGTGCATCATATAACATTTCAGACTCAAAAACAGTCTCTGGTAGCCTATAAGTGACATCACACTCTGCCACTCTTTGTCTGCAGCTGGTATTGCTTTGCATGTAAGGCATTCCGAAACGTCCTTAAATTTGGGAGCACTAGTGCAGTGCGTTCAAACAGGCCATTCCTGTAGAAAACCTGTAGCACAATTACATGCCCGCAGGTACACCTGCTTTAAAAATAGGATGATAGGGAAAACATCAATCCAGCTAAGCATTCAATAATGAATACTGAATATTATAATACATTAGCCTATAATTAATATACAGTAAGCAGAATTTAGGCATGGCTGCATGTGACATTTATGGAGAAAGGAGAAACCCAACATGTGCTTCTTATACCAATATATTTAACAATTTATTTTGTATTTCTTATCCAAACATCCTTAAACTTGACACTGCACATACTGGTGCCCATAGCAAGACACCTACCAAGTCTGAAATCAATCCCATGAACGGTTCAACAGATATGCAGATATCATTCTCATATGCATATACTAATTCTGCTTGACCTATCGGCTGCCTTTGACACGGTTAACCACCGCATCCTTCTCTCTATACTCACTAACATGGGAATCTCCGGTTCTACTCTCTCCTGATTTAAATCCTACCTCACAGGACGCTCGTTTAACGCATCATGGCTTGGTCAGCTATCTGCACCTCACCATCTCACCACAGGGGTCCCCCAGGGCTCAGTGCTGGGCCCCCTTCTCTTTGCTATCTACACCACCTCCTTGGGACAGATTATCCGTTCACATGGCTTCTCTTACCACTGCTATGCAGACGACACACAGCTCTATCTGTCCTTTCCACCTGATGACCCCTTGGTTTCAGCACAGATCTCGGATTGCCTCTCAGACATAGCTACATGGATGAAGGCACACCACCTCCAGCTGAACCTCTCAAAGACTGAACTGCTGGTCCTCCCAGCTAAACCTACCATACACCACGACATCAACATCAAATTTGACTCCCTGTCTGTTTCACCTACCAGGATTGTAAGAAATCTAGGAGTTGTTCTCGACAACCAACTAAACTTCGCAGATCATGTTGCCTCAGTCGCCCAGTCATGCCGTTTCGCACTCTACAACATACGGAAAATCAGGACTTACTTGACTCAAGATGCTACCCAACTTCTGGTTCAGGCAATAGTCATCTCACGACTCGACTACTGCAACGCCCTCCTGACAGGTCTCCCAGCCTGCGCAGTGAAACCACTTCAGATGATCCAGAACGCTGGGTCTACAACCTGGTCTACAACCAACCCAAAGGGCACATGTTACCCCGCTGCTACACTGCTACGAGCTACACTGGCTACCTATGGCGGCCCGCATCAAATTCAAGGCTCTAACGCTTGCCTACAAAGTAGTCTCCGGTTCTGCTCCCACCTACTTGAATGCCCTCATCTGACATACTCTACTTCCAGACCGCTGCGTTCCTCAGACGAACAACGTCTAGCTCTACCACCAGTACGCTCAGGCCAATCCAAACTTTTCTCATCTGTTGTTCCTCGTTGGTGGAACACACTGCCAGTTCCTACAAGGGCAGGGACATCCCTCTCCATTTTCAAAAAACTCCTGAAGACCCAGCTCTTTAGAGAACATCTCCTCTCATAGCAACACTTACAACAAGTCTTGCTGATCCTAGCACTCACCAGCCATCTTAAACTGACACATAACTGTTAAAAACAGCACTCACTGATGCACTTATTCTTACTGTACTCTAATGTTTTTTAAATTGTCCTAAAATTGTTGAGAATTGCTCTAAAACTTAAACTGTTTACCATGTTGTTAGTCGCTTTGGCTAAAAAAGCGTCAGCCAAATGTAATGTAATGTAATGTAATATGCAACACACAAACACGCAAATAGAGTGGCTATATTAGAGCGGCAAAAGCCAAAGTGTGCCTATTTTACAAATATATTTACTGATATCTTTTGCATTTCTTATCCAAACAACGTCAAACTTGCTCATGCCCGTAGCGGGACACCTTGTAAGTTTCAAATCAATCGGGCCAACGGTTCGTCAGACATGCGGCACACACACAGACAGACAGACAGACGTTCCTGCAATTTATAGACAGATTATCGCTCGTTTCAATTTGTGACTTTGCAGTCGAAATTGTCAATTGTTTATTCAAAGTCTTTGTCAAAGTATTTGTTGCCGAGTTGTTGTAAAAATCCACGGAATCATTTTATGCAAGCAAACCGCATACAGAGGCATTCTTAATTGTTGACATGATAATCATCCAAACCTCTTGAGTCTTGACTACCCGTGCCGTTCATGATTCAGTGCTACCAAAGCTCTGCTCTCTCTCCGTCTGTGGTCCTGTGCTGTGTGAGAGGGGGAGTGGCCAGCGGCTAGGGCGGCAAAAGTCAATGTGTGCTTCTTATACCAATATATTTCACAATATCTTTTGCATTTCTTATCCAAACAATGCACTTACTGGTGCCCGTAAAGACACCTGGCAAGTTTGAAATCAATCGGGCGAACAGTTCGACAGATATGCGACACACACACGCACACACACACACTGACACACAGACAGACGTTCCTGCAATTTATAGATAGATTACAGTCTGGTTCAGAGCAGCCACAAAAGCGGACAAGAACAGACTGCAATGGGACAACTGAGAGAATCGTTGGAGCCCCCCCCCTGCCCACCCTACAGGACTTTTACACCTAACGAGCTAGGAAGCAGGCAGAGAAAATCATCAAGGATTCCTCACACCCCAGACACAAAGTTCCTCAACCTCTGGCAAGCACTATAGAACAGTGGCACTCCAACTCATTCAAAATTCTCTTGTGCGTTTAGCTGTTATTCTAGGGTAACTCAGAGAATCAGACTATATTTTAAGACAACAATTACAGTATACCTTGATGCAGGTAATTCCAAACGGTTCACTTATTTTTTCTTGTTTATACCAATACTGGAGTTATTGGAACTGATTGAGAACTTTGTTCATGAGTCCACCAGGTAAAGAAAAAAAAAAGGGAAACTTAAAGATGTTCATAGCAGGACACAAAGGATACACTTTTCAAAAAACATGGCTGTGCGCCAGAGGTTTACCTGTGAGCACCTTGGTCTTTAATCAGCCAAATAAGACACATGTAACTCTAATGTTACTCTCCACTCTGCAAAAACAGATTCTAGAAAGATCTAATAAAATCTAAGCAAATGTTATTAATCTTATATCAAGATCAAAAAATCTAGGTGGTATTGTTTTTAGTATAAAGAGACTTACCAAGCACTAGTAAAATCATTTGACTTAATTTAAGAACAGTTTGACTCTTTTAAGAAGTCTAATCCTGAAAAAAAAAGTCAAAGTCTTCTTAAATTAAGTCAAAATGATAGATAATCAAATAATCCCCGGCCCCAGTGATTATTTGTGAAATTGTGCAAACGACAGCCTTTTCATTTGAGAAGGAAAGAGTGGTATGATGCAAGCTCCCAAATTGACGCTAATCTGAGAAATGGAGTTTTGGATAATGTTCAGCTTCGGTAGCTTTACCTATATGCTTAAATATGCAATGACTGAGGTGACCTAGTGATGAGTCCATAGCAACAAGTTCATGTGTTTTTTTGTTATTTGAATTTGTTATTACCCAGTGTGTTTTGTTGAATGGTCTCAATGTTTTATTGTTTTACTTCATGTGAATACTAGTTTACAAGAGGAGTAACTTAGTAATGCAGGAAGTGTGCATCAAGTTTCCAGGCTTATTGTGTTTCCACAACAATGTTAGTGAGTAAATCTACTGAAATGGCCACCATCTTGGTGGAGTGTGATGTGTAAGATGAGAAAGCAAAGGTTAAGTCATGTATGTCATGATTGTAAAAAAACAGTGGCTATCTGTACATCTTTGCCAAGTGCAAACCAGTACAGAAGGCATCAATAAATTGTTGGGGAGGGTCATGTCTCTTTCCCCAATCATTTTGGAGGGTCAGTCCTTAACGTCCTTAACGATTTTAAAAAGTTGTTAAGCCTGCATTAAGCAAATTAGTAATAGTCGTGAAGTTTTAATAGTCAGATGGAGAAGTTAACAAAGTTACCAGCGAGAGTTGCAGCACAGCGGAATTAAGAGAAAGAACTAGCAAACAGGGACCTATAATCCAGCAATAATCCAGCAAAAAGTAATGAAGAGATTTATTTTCAACCAAAGTAGCTCTTCTGCTCAGACCTATCTTGACAGTGTTGGCTGGTCCTCTTGTTAAAATGTTTTCCTTCTTCGACGGTGTGCAAAGTTGGTGGCGATAACCTCTCTACACTTCGAAGAAGGCAACTATTGTAAGTAAGTAAGTAAGTATATATACTCTTTTGATCTTGTGAGGGAAATTTGGTCTCTGCATTTATCCCAATCCGTGAATTAGTGAAACACACTCAGCACACAGTGAGGTAAAGCACACACTAATGCCGGCGCAGTGAGCTGCGGCGCACGGGGAGCAGTGAGGGGCTAGGTGCCTTGCTCAAGGGCACTTCAGCCGTTCACACTCTTGTACAACACAATCACTAGTTGGGTATGAGGAACCATGGTTTTACTATGGTAAATAACCATGGCTCTTCAAATAACCATGGCTATTTGTTTTTCATGAAAACTATGGTTTATGACTATCATAGTTTATCATGGTTCTAGGGCTCCACAATTAACCATAATAAAATCGTGATCGTTGTTTCACACCTATAAGCGATCAAATTTAAGAGCAACCACTATTCTGCCGCATCAACATGAGTGTTCGTTTCAAGCTCTTCCTTAAAAGAGGACAACACGGTGACAACCACGTGACAGAGCAGCAGAAACTGAGCACTAAAAAATCATCCAAAAAACTATCCAAATCATCAGTCCATATTCCATCAATCATCAGTCCATGTTCATGACATTTTTAGGCTTTGGTATAAGCTGATATTCTCTGCAATTTGCGTGTCTATTTCAGTGTTTCCCATACATTGACTTATTTGTGGCGGCCCACCACAATATCAACATTGACCACTACACAATTATTTTCCAGGTTGTACTAAATTGTGCTTAAATCTGGTTAGCATCATAACCACACTGTGCTAATTGTTAAAAACGGTTGCATTCAAGTTAATTCTGCAAACTAACCACCACAAATGGAATTCAATTCTGTGGGAAACACTGTATTTATTCTAGCCTTATAGGTGATGCGCCGCATCATCAGTAATTGACGTCTCCTAAAAGTGATGCATGAGTGAGCAGGACATTTCTCGTATCCGTCTCTCCTTCATTCCTCCATCCTCCTATCGTTCCTTCCTCATTTCCTTCACAAAATTAATTAAAGGAGGGGCTTGGACCAGAGGGAGGATAGACAAAAAGACAAATGAGAAGAGGCCTATGACATACACTATTGATGAGACTTGACAGGAACTTAAGGCCTACACACAGTCTGGGGACGTGACCATCGCCGACAGGTAAACACAGAGCACATGGGGAACAGCAAAAGCAAACACAGGACAACATACAAAATGGCCACCAGGGTGGCACAAAGTCACTCAGTCCAGGCAGGATCCTGACAGCTGCTTCTTATGTGTTATATTTGATTATCCGGTGGGGCTGGGACGATAACCGCATTACCGCAAAACCGCGGTCGAGTGACGTCCACCGTGGGCCTGAGCTCATTTAAAAATAAAACATTCCTGTGAAACATTGGCCTGCACATGTGTAAATATAGTGTGTTATGTCCGGATGTGTTATGTGAGGGATCATCTTATGACATGGATTTGTTTTTTTAAATTGTCCTAGAATTGCTTTAAAAAGCTTAAACTGTTTACCATGTTGTTAGTCGCTTTGGTCAAAAATGCATCAGCCAAATGTAATGTAATGTAACGTATCATCAAAAGATGGAGCAAAAACGATCTTTCGCATGTTGGGGAGCGCATTATTCCATGACCCATAACATTCCATTTGTGTTTAGGCTATTAGGCCAATATGTAGGCCAAGAAAAGTAAGGCATATGCTTGACTAAGTTAAGTATAGTGAGCTGCATTTATGTCCAAAGAAAGGTGATACATGATACAAAGACAGTTGATACATGCAATTGTCCCCAGTTTCCCTAATTTCCCAACAAGCATGGTTTTAAAAATTGCAGTATTGATCTTGTCAAAAAAGAAAAATGTTGTTAGAACACATACTCCTTACTCACAAACACCCTATCTAGTGATCTATTTTATACTATCCCACACTGACAGTGACCCCATTATAGCATCCCACTGCCTTCCACTCAAATGCGCATGCAGGTCATTGCAATTATCCTGCACTTCACATAATCAATATATGTCTATGTATTTCTCTACAAGTGTGATTGTGTACAGTGTGTATGAACATAAATGAGGAGGTGTGTAAATGCAAATGTTCAAATGGCTAAATATGTGTGTGCATGTCTGTGCATATTTGCATGTGGGGAAGGTTTGTGCGTGTGAAAATGCATAAAAGTGTGGATTATTTCTTATTCTACATCCTAAGTGAGATACAGGAATTTCATATAATGTTAAAAACTATCTATCTGTCAAGCCCTGTCAGTTGTTATGACCAGTAAGATCATTATCATTACAGAAAAAGATGGACTATGCTAGTGTTAAAGCTAAATGTATAACTCTATAATTGGCATTCACAAAATAATTTCCCTCTATCTTCAAATATATTGTAAAGGGTCTTTGTAGTTGCCCCATTATCCGGACCGGAGACCTGTTTAAATGATTTTGCTGCCATTTAATACACATGCTCCAGTAACTAGACAAGAACTGAATTAAATCTAAATGGAAACTTAACAACAGTAGATCCTAAAGGAATCCTATTTAAATTTATAAAAAATACTGAACACAGGAATATTTTTACAGAAAGAAATACATGGAATAGCATAAAACATGCAACGCTGATTAGAATGAAAGCCAATTAAATGATATGAAAACAAGCTTGTGTTACTAACAAGCAAGGTTGAGCTGCTTCTTACTCTATGTAATCCATGAAAAGCAGAAATACAGATCCTGTTTCCCTGTTTCGCTGACAATGCCACACTCAATGTGCTTGACTTAACTGCACAATTCCCTGGAGGTAAAAAGATGGACTATGCTTTGACTTGCTGTGTTACACCCTGAGAAAGTCGGTGGGCGTTTTTCGACCAAAAGACAACGCGTTCTTGAACTAGTTCAGTTCAGAATAAACAAGAGTTAAAGATATGCATAAATAACAGATAATGATAGGACAGTGGTCCCGTAAAAACAAATTTAGAAAAATAGAAACACAAATTTATTAACTGTGTAATGCTAGATAAAACCAATTATGAAATGCTAGTTGACTAGTTTCCTCATGGCTAAGGCTAAGGTTGATAGGTAAAGAAAAATCAAGCTTTTAGCCTCCTTCTCCTTGAATAGTAGAATGTCACACCCACTCTGGTTTGAAGGAAAAAACAACTAGCTCTGAACCAAAGTGTGACATTGTAAACCAGTATTTTTTCACAAATCTGGCAATGAATCTTACTGCATAAGAGAAGACTTAATTCTATCACTGCAGACCTAAGAGATGGTTTTAAGTTATGTACTGTATGCTCACAGAGCAATAATAATAACTAGATGTACCGCATAGCGGTACAAAATATGACCGCCGCTCAGTCCTGTACATCCGTTCCGCGAAAATAAATCACACTTCAATTTGTCTCCATATTTTACTCCATCCCCCACTCTTGAAACTTTTGTGTATGCTTGTTTGGCATGCCTGAGTGTGTGTGTGCGGCTGCACAGAAAGTAGCCTACTGGTGCTGAAAAGGTGAATAGATTGTAGAATAGCCAAAGAAGATGTAGCATTGTTATAAAACCTTTAAAATCTCTAAACAATCACAAGTAGGGCAGTTCATCACAGTTCATCCATTGCAACTGGATTGATGAAAGGTCACTTACCCCTGTAGGCTACATTGTATTTGGGAAAAGCAAAAGGTATCAGCATAATGTTATTTATTTATTTATTTATTTTTTATGTATTTTTTAAACAAAAACATCTCTGTCAGTTCCATGCCGTTTTCAACAGCTATCAAAAACAAAGGTCATTTTTGGATGGATGGATTTTTTGTGAATGTTTCTTCTTCTACATAAGATTTTAGTCATCTTTAGTTCATGTAATACTTTATTGTCAATGCACAAATTAAGTAACAGTAGTCTGAAACGTTATTGTTAATGCACAAATTAAGTAACAGTAGCCTAGTCTGAAACGAAATGCTGTTTTACATCTAACCAGTGGTGCAAATAACTGACATGTCCAAATGGGCCTTGATGAAATGCGTCGCTAGACTGTTCATACACATTTTAACGGGCCAAAGTTGAAGAGCTTTTGTCCGTTATTGTTAGTGCAAATATAGGCTGATTCATGTTCCCTTGCATTGTTTAACTGAGGTCCATGGCTAGTCTGGCTTTCATCAGACCAAGGTCCCCAGGGAAGAAATTAAATTTTTCCGTAAAAGTCTAGTGGGGCTACATACCCACCAAATTTCATGTACCCCGGTGGTTCGGTGTCCCGGGTATCAATGACCAAAAATTCAGGGAGTAGATGACGGGAAAAATTCTTGAATTGTGTGCATGTGTGCGTGTACAAATTTATGTTTATGTGTGTGGGTGTGTGTGTGTGTATGTGCGTGCTTGTGTGTTTGCCTGTGTATATGTGTTTGTGCATGTGTATGCATGCGTACTATGTCTACTGTGTGAGTATGTGTCATACGTATGATTACTGTAATTGTATGTGTGTGCGTGTGTATCTGTTTATGCACATGTGTGCACATGGAATGGGTTAACATGACCCCTGGAGGCAAACATACGGAAAAAATTGGTCATCCTAGGCCCTACAGTTCTCAAGATATTCACAGAGAACTGTGTCTGCCCTACCCTCCTTTCGGGGGGTCCAGTCCAGCGGGGGCTACAGATCAAAACGAAGAATGACGGTTCCATGCTATCCATGTGGGGGTACATGCCCACCAAGTTTAAATGTACCCGGTCTTTCAGTGTCCCGGGAATCATTGGACGGAAATTTGGGCATCTTGAAAAAAAAAAAAAAAATCTGACTAAACCTATATGACCGCTTAAGCTGCGTGGCGGTCATAATAATAATAATAATAATAATAATAATAATAATAATAATATTATTATTATTATTATTATTATTATTAATAATATTAATAATAATAATAATAATAATGCAATGCAATATTAGCCAAATTTATATTTAGGGCCCAAGCACTGCACCGGAGGATTATTATGCCGCCTGGTTCGATTTGTTTTTTGTCTACCATACTAAATTTACTTTTTTTGAGGTGGTTCCCATGGGCAAAAAATTATTGGAATTTGGCACACACATCAGGTGTCATATTCATTACTCAGGAACAAAGGCTTGGCCCCGGGTGTGGGCCAGGGACTCGCTAACGCCCCTTATGTGACTGATCCCATGGTTGGCAAATACTTTTAGCTACTCACACCAAGGGCCCTATCGTGAAACTGGCGCAATGTGGCGCAAAGTGCAACGCAAGTCATATCGTAAACCCAATCAGTGATGGATTTTTCCCCATGCATCCCACTTCCATCAAACATTGCGCCCACGGATGTATCAATGAATGAACATAGGCGTGGTCTGGCGCTTGATCTAAAAATCACTATCTTACACCCACTAAAAATCATTACGCCACTGACACAAGCACGCACACACACACACATAAACACACACACCATTGCCCCACCCCACACACACACACACACACACTGTAACGGAGTGTGCCCGAGCGGGTAGATTGGTCAGGACTGATTGTACAAAAACAGGGTTTTTTTCTTGTTATTGTTATTTTTAGGCTACCGGCATGTTATATGTTAAGACACTGATGAACTGATGACAAACAAACAAAACAAAACACTGATAGAAAAGAAAAACAAACCACCGGGACATTGCCCACTAGTTTCTATGCCTACCTCAGAGGTCTTTCGGCAGGACCTCTCACAACCGAGGAGGAATCTTAACTCCTGACTGCGCTATGCAGACACCATTTAAAACACTGGTCTAAACCATACATAGCAACAAATCAATTAATTCAAATTCACCACATTTTGGTTAACACATGACATAGGCAATACACATTACAGGGCTCTACACTAGGGTCTACACTTTTTTTTCAGGAGCACTTGTGCGCCCAAGTTAAAAAATTTAGGAGCACAGACAAAAATGTGGGCACACAGTCAGTTCTGTACTTAACTTACACATAATCTAACATTATACTGCAGCTGACAGTTAAACATGCCAGTGCACCAATTGCGAATATTAAGAATGACTGACAACATTTAGGCTACAGAAAACAGGATTTTAAAGATCAGTGTCTACTTTATTTTCAGTCTGTTCTATTATTCTACATTTTGTTAATGTAAAATAATATAATACCATATTTGCATTTAGCCTGTATGTATCCTGCCAAATGTAGGCTAATTTATTTATTTGTGAATCCATCTATAGCTAAATCAAATATGCCCATGGTGACCTATCTGACTGCATACTGCCTAATACTACTACTAAAACAGTACATTTTCTCTTCCACAAAACCCAACATAGGCTAATCAAGGATTTATGTTTTATACTTTTAGTTTTTATTTGAAATATCTGCATTGATGGGGAAAGTAGGCAAACGTTAGGCCTACTTTCGTTTTGCACTTCAGCTTGTATTCGGTGTAAACAAACAAGCATGCGTGGAAGCCTGGAGTTGTAGCGTTCTACCTTTGAATAAAGTGGGAGTATTACGGGAGGCTACTTTTGTGCCTGTTCGCTACAGCTATTATTTTGCATATTGCAGCCAATATGTCAACTGGGCTAAAAGGCATGTTAGGTTACCTTTCCTTCTCTCACTGCATTCTCAGAATCTCATCCTGTTCCTCCTATATCCAATGAATTCGGTGGATAGAAGAACAAATTTCTTCAATCTTTGCATCTTGGCTGGCTAGTCTAACTTTCCGCTTTTTCTGCGCGCTCTTGGATTTAATAGAAGCGACTAGCGAGTCACAACGCGAAACTTCTAACGTTGATGGGAGGTGTAGTTTTTATGCTGAATTCGCGACGTGATTCTATGGTTTGCACCAGTAATGTTTCTCGATGTTGCGGTGTATTTTGTAGACAAACATTGACATGGTTAGAAGTCATTCGCACCAGTGCGCCTAAATATTTTTTTGCACTCGCACGGCATCATTTTTACTCGCATGTGCGAGTGAAATGGGCGCACTGTAGAGCCCTGCCATTACTAACAATCGTTCACGTTACAGTATTTCCATACAATGCCATAAGAAACCTCACTAAGCAACATATATTACCACTCTAAACACCCCTGCGCCAATAAGCGCTTCCACATCTGGGCACGAAAGATGTGCAGAGAAGTGTCCCTTGCCCAATACCCCCGTTTGCTCCCCTGTACCCGGAAAGCAACTGAAAAACCGAGAACAGGCAAGTTCATACACATAATCATACATACTTTCGGACAAGCATTTCCATTTCACAACTAGTAAGCATTGATGTTATAATGCGCGCTTTTAGAGAATGCTTACATTACCGATAAACAGATTACGCTTCATCCTCTATACCGCGTAACGCGGCTTTGATTCCCTGTATGCTTAACACTGAATAACACAAACAAATTTCCAGTGTTAACTTAACCTCCGTCTTGACACGCCTCAGGTCTGTACCACCAACAATACCCTAACAAACAAATCAACATCACATCAAAAATCAACATGATTTAATAACGCAGTCTTTGTACAAATGTTTGTAAAGTCATTGTTCACGTTGCGGCGGGAAAGCCGTATTTGCCAGTGACAGACGCACTGCACTCTGTCACACACACACACACACACACACATATACTCACAAGCGAACACACACACACACACACACACACAGAGAAAGAACACTACATATGCACAAAAGCAAACACACACATACATACATCCATTTACACAAAAGTTGCAAGAATAGGGGGTGGACTAGGAGGTGGAGACAGAAAGTGTGATTTATTTTTGCGGAGAGAATATGGGTGGCGGTCATATTTTGTACCGCTCTGCGGTACATTTAGTTAGTACAGTGACAGAATACGTTTATTTATCTATTATGTGGTCAGTTCTGGCATAAAAAAAGAGTAGCTGGCTATTTGTTCTCATTCATTAGGCTACATTAATATTCTTACTTAGGATATACCACCAGCAATCTCAATAAACTAGCCTATAGCCTACCAATAAACAACGTAACAACCATGGCATGAATACATTAATTTAATATTTCAAGATTTCAGTAGCCTAGTACATTTGATCAATGTAAAGGTAACAACAATGTTTCAAAGTGTACCAATGCTCCAAACGGTAAGACACATTCAGTCCACAATACATCCAGTTTAGCCTGCTAGCACATGGCTGTATCAGAATGTAACCAGATGGAATAAAAACCTAACGATAAACAATGCATCAACCCATCAAACGGAACGTCACATTTTCTGAGCTGTATCTATGATATAGTTTGCACCAGTATGGCTTGGAATTCGAGTGGTGAGGCAACACTGAAATGCACAACTGAAAGGCTGAGGAAGTAATTTGTCCCCAGGGCCATTGAACTGTTCAATGCTTCACTAAAGGGAAGAGGAGAGATAGACTTCTCTGCATAGTCTGTCTGCCTCTCCACCCTCTCCATGTTTGAGTACTACTGCTTTACTACTGTTTTACTACTGTCCACAGCCTAATGTTTTTACTACTGTTTTACTGCTACACTGTTTTTCATGCTATATTAGCACACATGACCAATGGCTTCTGCTACAATACTGAATGGCTGTAACCCTATTACCTCAACCTATTCTTGCACTGACATAGTTTTTTATATTACCTTGTCCACATTATACTTTACTCTCTTATTTGTCCATATTATTTATGCTGGTCTCTAGACCTTATCCTTATTATTGCACTGTTGCACTGTTGGACTACTGTTAAGACTACTTTTTGCACCTTCACCATGACACTCACTCTCTTGAACACCTTACCATGCACACAGAACTACATGACTACTGTTGGACTACTTTTTGCACCTTCACCATGACACTCACTCTCTTGAGCACCTCACCATGCACACAGAACTACAGGCCAGTCCAGGCCCTGTCACTGCAAGCGTCTCATGCTTGTTCACCCTCAAGCACACACTGTGGATTTTTTAAATATATATTTTTTATTAAATTATATAGTATATTTAGTATTTAGTTTTGTTAGTTTTTCTTATCTTCTACTGTCTCTATTGTACAGTGGAGTTTGGTTATATGTTTATACTTATATTTACCATTTCTGCTGTAAGTGAATGTTGTGTGTGATGTCTGTATGCTACTGAGACCTTGAATTTCCCCTTGGGGATCAATAAAGTATCTATCTATCTATCTATCTATCTATCTATATATCTATCTATCAATCTACTTGTGTGACCATGGCAAGCGACAGTCCAACAATCTAAGTTGATCTTATAAAGTAGGCTATATGAAGCAGTACTACTAATGTTACATTGTTTGCAAACCAAACTGGGTAATTGTTTCTAACTCGGCTAAACAACTGATATTAGCTCAATTCAGGGGTGGTGCCCAGGGCGCCAAACCACCAGGGGCACCACAGTGTGGCGAGCTATAGGGTACAATATTGAAAACGAGGGCTGTCAAACGATTATTATTTTTTAAATCACGATTAATCACTGAATTTCTATAGTTAATCGCGATTAATTGCAATGATTAAAATTATATAATTTTGCATTTCAGAACTTTCCAGAAGTCCATGTAAAGCAATTATTAGCAGTGTATCTTGATTTGGAAACAACTGAATGAAGTTACTTTATGCAGTGTTTCCCATACATTGACTAATCTGTGGCGGGGCGCCATGAAATCAAAACCGGCCGCCACACATTAATCTTCTATGTTGTACTATTTAAATTAAAGATAAGATAAAATCCTTTCCTTGAGCTGCGCTTTTTACGCACGCAGCCTTTCCTTGCCCCGCCCCGCTCTCTCTCATAACGAGCCCGCTGCCCCTCCTCTGCATGTGCATTTAACAAAACATCAACGGTTGTTGAAGGATTGTTGTTGCCACATAGAAGCATTGCAAAGAAGATGACGGGCTAAATTGCTATTAAATCCACTTAGAATCGTGACAATGCTGCGCAAATTTGTTCAAAACTGCTGCATTAAAGTTAACTCTGCTAAGGTCTTATCACAACATAGTAGGCTACATTGAGGAGACTAAACTAAGTTAAGTTATGCAATCAAGCAGTCAAAGCTAACGTTAGAATACTGTTTGGATGTCGAGTTTGCATGCTTACTTCCAGCTGCTTGTCAATTTCGCTACTCATGCAGGGCTCATTTTATTGACTCTGACACTGATATATGTGCAAAATCCCGATGTAAATGGAAAAGTGTTTTCCAAGACTCAAAAGAGCTTGTCCCAAGGAGAAGTGCGAACCTTTATTTTAACTAACTACATAGAAAACGTTATGAATTGCATCCACACATCAGTAGCCTTTTAACTGTGTTACAATTGCAAGGGTTCCCTCACGAACGTCTTAAAGTGACAGGCACTCAATTAGACCTATACACTGCCAAGACAATCTTAACAACCCCCCCCCCACAAATTCAATAAAATTCTGTGGAAAACACTGTTATGAATTAACTTTAAGACATATTTGATTATTTAAAATCAAATTTTAAAAGATGTGCAGCGGGCCTGAGACAACACAATGTCTTCTTCAGAAATATTGCTGAATAAACTGAAATAAATGCTACAGCAGAAGTGCATGTACAAAATGTAGGACACATGATAAAGAACATAACAAACTAAAAATACTCTGTATGTTCATTATCTTTGAGTTCAGTTGAAAATAAGGAAGTTTTCATATTGAGAAATATGCAAGTGCATATGTGCAAAATGTAGCCCAGGCCTACAGCACGTTTCAATGAAGTGAGAACAGAACGAACAGAACTCACCTAGTCCAACTACTGTATGTTCAGTTCAGTTAACTAGTTCAGTTGAAAACGTGTAACAGTGTAGGAGTGTAACGTTTAGCTCGTAGACAATTACAGTGAATCAGTTGGTGAATTCACCAACTTTTCATTTTGCTTCACTACCATAGATATCTTTTCCCATTGACTTCAATGTAAATCGAGTGAAACCACCGCGGCTCATGGATTTTTTCAGTTTCAATTGATCAAATAGGTTTTCCTCACAACTTCTTCTATCAGTCCCAAATGCAACCCTAAAAACTAAAGGTGATAGAGCTTTTTCTGTTGTTGCCCCTAGACTCTGGAATAATCTCCCTATAGAAATTAAGTCCTGTCCCACCATCAGTAGTTTTAAATCAAATTTAAAGACTCCTCTATTTTCTTTGGCCTATAATGTCCATTAATTTTTCCCCTTGTTTGTTTTTTTAATTTTTTAAATCTTATTTCTATTTCTTAACTGGCATCTAACTTTACTGTACATCTTTCTCTAGGCCTATAGTAGTAGTAGTTTCAGTAACCATGTTTTTTTTTATCTACAATCATAATATGTTATCTACACTGTAAAAAAATATTTTCCCTTTTAGTTATGTTAACTTGTAATATTTAGCCAAGTAGACTTAAATTTAACTCTGTTTTCAGACAACTTATATATTTGGGTTTTAGTGGTGAAAACCAATGACACAATTGGTACAACTTATTTTTTCTTGTCATATCCACTAGTTATCATAGTTCACCTCCGTTTCACGCTGCGTCACGTAAATGGCGCATGCGCAGACACCTAACCGCACCACAGTAATTTTTCGTGAGGGTAAACCAGAGCCCATGGTGGTGACTTCAACCGTCACTTTTCTGTCATGCATCTGATTGCAAGCTGTACAAACTCTGCCGTCATCATATCCAAGGTAAGAACTACAGTACTTTTGTATGCCAATTGAAAACTGGAATTAATTAGGAAAATACTGTTTTTATATTGTAGCATTAATGTTAACCTAAACCGTTTGTTAACCGTCATGTTAGAATTAGCTGACGTTTGCTAGCTAGCGAGCTAACATCGCTAACGTTAGCTGTTAATGTTAACTTTTCCAATAACTAGCTTTACCATTGTGTGGAATACCTGGAATGGTAGTAATATCATATTACTGCTCTTACTTACTGTCTGAGATTTCGTTATGGATGTAAAGTTTTAGTTTGAATGAAATGGCCAAGGCTATCAGGCACGAGTACGTTAGCTAACCTAGCTATAACTTAGCCTGCATGGTCATTAGCAGCCACTAACGTAGGCTAACGTGAACAGGTTGTTGACCTACCTCAATATGATACCGACAAGTCAAGGGATCTTTAGTTTGTGAAGGGTAACCTATAGTGTTATATTAAGCCATCCTTTCACCAGAAGACTTGACCAGATTTGGGTGAGATTATTGAAAGATTGTAGTCTTTTGAGTAAAGCTTGAATGCATTAGTTAAAAAACGCCAATCTTTCCCAAATCTTGTCAAAGTATTCTGATGTATGGGTAGCATTAGGCAAAATGTTCTTCATTTCATAGCCCTTATTTGGTTGTACCTGACTTGTGCCAAGGCATGTGTTCATTTAAGATGCATGTGAGGGCAGTAGTGCTTCAGTGATGGTCTTTTCATGTTATGTGTATTTTATTAATCTTAATTTCCCTCTGTTCCCTGTTTGCAGGCAGTAAGTTGTGAGGACTGCTTCCCTGAGAACTGAGTGCATTCTGGAATATTCCAAATGTGTCCCACTTCCATACAAAAGAAGTTTGAATCCCGCAAGAGAGTTCACTCACCAGGTAGAGACAGACAGACAGACACACACACACACACACACACACACACACACGTAGAATAGCAAATAACATTATTTGCATGTATTTGTGTCTGTTACTGTGTCTAGTTTATCCCCTTTTTTCATGTGTCTGTTTGTTGTTATGACTGTAGTGGGCTTCATCAACAGAGTCGGTCTGTCCCGCTACTACAACATGCTACTTGACTATGTCTGGAAGCCATGGCTGCTGTCCAACAATCGCAAAGGCGCATTGTCATTTTTCTCTCCAGCCTTTGTAAATATTTCATAAATATATCTTATGAAGTCTTCATGGAATGTCACTTTACTATACAAGTTGTGAAGTATTCGTAATCACTGAGTTTAATACTGGGAGGTAAACTAGCCTACATTCAGCTGACCCGTATTTGTGTAACCTGGAAAGGTTGGACATTCCCAGTAGCAAAAGATGAGAAATCATCTGCAAAGGTTACATCATAAAACAAATACATTTTTATGAAACAAAAAATATTTGCTTGACCATGTTCTGTCTTTTTGGCACCGGAGTAGCCCATTGACTCAGATGTGATGTGATCAGGTAAGAGGTTTGGAACAAAAATGGCAATGCTGCTTTGCGATTGTTGGACTTATTTTGGACTTATTTTGACAAGTTGTCGTCGTTCCGTCTTCCACATTCATGAAAGGTTTGGTATGAATGTTGAGTCATGTCTCATGAAACAGTCATGAATGCTTTATGTGCAGTTTATGACAGCTGCTATGAATGTGTTATGAACTCACCTGTCAAGTAAAGTGTTACCAGTAGGTCTACATCGTAATCTGTAGAAAAAATGTGGATGACAGACCTAGCAAGCTGTATAAACTATTGTAGTTGGTTATCAAGATACATATTATCAGAATGGTCCATCCTTAAGACTCAGTTGATGATTATCAACAGCAACAACACACCCTTTGCCTACAAAGTGTTCTAAGCTGTTTACTTGAAACTGTTTGGCTATCAACTATCCTTAAACTGAAATGAATAAAACACAAAATGTTGCTTTGTTTGCAATCCTATAGGCTAGTATATTTAACTACAATTACAAATTTATGGTGCAACAATCTCACTTAAATATCTAAGTTGTATTGAACAAGTGTACACATTCCTTGTTTTTGGTATAACTAACTTGCTTTTGTCTTTTAGGTTCCAGACCAGGCCAGACCAGTGTGGTGGTGACCGTGTATTACATTTTGTGTGTGCCTGTCTGTGTGCACATCCTGCCGACCATACATCGCTGACATTAACACTTACATTCATTCCTAAAAACATGTGACCATATCTCAACATATCTGCACATACCTTTGAACTATAGACGTAGATCTGAGATCTACACTGAGACATTCTGAGTATTATATTGTTGCAGGAGGACTATGCCGACAACTATATGAAGCATGCATTCATTTGAATCATGTGCTGTGACATCTGTGAAACTTAGCTATGTTGTTAGACCTCTGTTTTTAGACCTGAGCTGTGCTGTGTGAAAATTATGATTCTAACCTAAGTTCTGTCTAAAACTGATCATCTGAAGGGCTGAATCTTGTTCTTCAGTCTATATCACCATCAAAAGTGACCTATTTATTACAATTAACTGAGACCTCTAGCTCTTGCTGCCATTTCAGAATTACTACTGATAAATAGATCTGTCTTAGGATAATATGATTGGCATTATCAAGTTCTGTATATATATATATATTTACACACACACAACTGTGAATTTTGTTTTACTTCAAGCTTACATTGGTTGTTAAGTGTTCATTAGTGTATTCTGAGTATCATTCTGCTGAATTAAAAAAAAGAATGTTGATCAATATTGAATTAACAATTTATTTTTACTGACTGTCATATACTCTAAGCCAGGGGTCTCAAACTCAAATGAGCTGGGGGCCAATTCTGCCAACGTCATCTGATTGGAGGGCCGGCTATTTCTGAAAATGCAATGTTCTTTTTTTCAAATACCACACAAAACTGCAAACAGAAAGTGCAAGTGTTTTTATCTAGTATTAGACACCTGTGCTAGCAACCTTAGCTTATAAATAAAATAATGATAAAATAAATATTAATACAAATTATAAAACAAATGAAAAGCATAAAAACAGGTATGTGTGTGTTTCACACCAAATATTTTTTTTTTTAACCCTTAAAGGAGTACTGTCACACTGGTGTGACGGGAATGTTGAGAAATGAACGTTCTAAAGAATATCTGGGTTCATTGAATTCAACATAGAATTTTAGAACCTTCAATTGTTGCGGAACTTAGAACGTTCAAAAACCTACACCTTTAAGGGTTAAACCTGGCAAACTATAGGCGTCAGGGTTAGGAAAGCAACACCATTGGATTTTTATATCAAAATTTCAAAAGGCCATGGCTTGAAAGTGGTCAGAGATAAAGTCCTACTGTAAATGTAAAAATCTTTGAGTAAAACAAAAGTTTATGAAGGGGGTAAATTTACCCATCTAATTTGCCACTGGATGTCAAGCACCTCAAATTATGCACCTTTCAATAAATACTGGATGAACATATTTGAGCAGGTTTACTTTACTTTTTTCATATTACCCACATAACAAATTAACAGGAAAACACCTAAGATGTATATAGTTTCTAAACCACAAGGCCTACAATAAAGTATTCTGGTTAAATCAGTTCCTATCGCGGGTAATCTGAGTACCCAGAAGTTCGCATCATATTGCGGGTGACTTTGTAGTTTAGAGCCCTATTTCTAGTCCTGCTGTCTGTACCACGTCCATTACGGACACCATCATCACGATTACCACTGCAACCTCCAAGCTATGTTGGGCAGAGGGTCGAAATAAGCATGGTATGCTTAGTGGACACCGTCATTATACACATGAGCAGCACCTCCATTCAATAGACGATCGATCATAATCTCCAAAAGGATATTCTCCTTCAGATTTAGAATAGGTGAATAACATAGCTTACCTAAGACTATATTTTTCTCTATCTTGTAGAGAAATATGATGAAAATTAATTTTTATGTGAATGAAATTAAATTTTGACAAATTCCGGATATACATTTGGAGAGGATTTTCAAACATTGTTCACTACTATATCAACATTACCATATGTATTTTACATCATTTCATAGAACTGATCCGTCTGATTACAATGGTATGTATATCCCATTGATGGTATGTATTATACTCAAGAAATAAGGTTTTTTGTGTGAGGAGGTCATCCAGCACCAAAAATGGAATGTTCGGCACGGGCACGAAAGGGTTAACGTAGAAACTTCTACGTTCAAACTTTGTAACGTAGGTCTTGAAAAGGACACGTGGGGAATGTATTTTTCACTTTTGTAAACTTTATACTTTTTGAGATATTAATAAAAAACAAGCTTATTTTTCCCCATAGACTTAACATGGGCTGATGACATCACAATGGGCTAATTAACTTGATTTGCACCTGTAGCAACTTCCAGCTGCTCACTACCAGGACCCATCAAAGGGCCAGTTAAACTGATTGCACCTGTATCAACTGCTTTCTGCTTAACTAGGCCAACTCTCTCTGTGTCTCTCCATTCTACAAGGATATAAGGCACATTCCATCCAACTTTATATCCATTCATCCTCTTCAAACCATTCACTCATCCACCCATTAAGCCTCTAGGCGCCACGGGCGACTATAGTCGACAAGATGCGGCACTGAATAAAACGGCCGATTTTGTCAAATAGGGTGTCATAATTCGTTCAAACTCCACTCCACTAGATGGCAGACATGTCATACGTCATCACCGAGTCGAAAAATCGTCATGCTTCTATACAAAATCTTCCCGCTAGAGCTCATTGAATCAGTGCGAGAAATACCGGAGCTAGTGTGCGTGTGTGCCATTTTTATCAACGTCAGAGAGTATTTGCACTACATTATCGTGTAATGGCATCAGAAAAGTTTACCCGCAATGAAGTGTTGGGTTTTCTATTCGCTGACCCTGATTCTGAAGGAGAATATCTGCCTTTAGAAAATGACGGTGATTCGTTTACTCACCATGGTGCAGCTGGACAAAGTTAAGACCTATACCAAGCACAAATGAATCCTTTGCCCAATGTAGATGGTCCTTTGCCCAATGTTAGTGCTGGGAACAATGTTTCACGGGGTCGTAGTGTTCATCGGGAAGTTAGCAGGCGTGTTAGTGATGTGGGAAACGAGGCTGGAAGTTATGTGGGGTCCAGTCTTTTTTTACAGCTTAGCCAGCTAGCTTCTTTGTCTTCTGACCGTGTGCCTCTCTGCAATCGCGGCGACAGTAACGTGTTGTTGGAGCATTTGTCTAATGCCACTGGGGATGTTAGACGAGGTCGAAGTGTTCATAGGACAGTTAGGGGGCAACGTGGAGGCAGGGGGAGTCGCAATGAGAATGACAGTAGGCCTAGTTCGAGCTGTGCAACTTCTGCGCCACTTTCGGTAGCCGAGGCAGATCAGGCCGTGCTAGTCGCAGCAGGAGCAGAGGCGGTGTGACACGGGGCAGAGGAGCCATGAATAGTTTAGTGCAAGATGATGGCTTTGAGTACTTGGCCAATGAGGAGCAGTACCAAAGTTGGATCACGCCCTTTGATCAGCCAATTGGTTATCTGGGGGAAAGAGAACTCTCCAATGCCAATTAAGCCCCTAGATTTTCTATCACTCTTTCTCTCTGATGAGTTCTGCAATTTACTTGTTATTGAGACAAATCGCTATGCCCATCAGTTTTTAGCCTCCCATCAACTCCAGCCACACTCCAGATTTCATCAATGGTCTGACGTAACTGTCAGTGAAATGAAAGCCTTCTTTTCCCTGCATTTGAGTATGGGTCTGGTAGAGAAGTCAGAGTTGGAGGATTATTGGGCTGAATATTGGCCAACAGCAACACCTGGATTTGGGAAGGTGATGTCCAGGAATAGATTTGAGATGATTTTGTCTTTCCTTCATTTCACTAATAATGAGGAGTATGTTGACAGGGGTCAGCCAGGCTATGACAGGCTATTCAAAATCCGCCCAATAATTAATTTGGTCATCCCCCGGTTTTCAGCAGTGTATGGCCCATCTAAGCAGCTGTCACTGGATGAAATAACCGTTGCATTCAAAGGAAAATCAACCCTAAAAATGTATAACCCAAACAAACCAGACAAATATGGTTACAAAGTATTTGCTCTGACTGAGGCAAAGTCAGGCTATGTGCTACAGTGGTCCATGTACACTGGACAAAATAGGCCTAATGCTGATTTCGGTGCCACACACTTTGTTGTCCGTGAGCTGATGGCCCCGTACACAGGGAAAGGGCATGAGGTGTACATGGACAGCTATTACACCTCGCCAGCCATAGCAGATGAGCTGGCAAGCAATGATTCGGGTTTGTGTGGGACTGTCAGCAGTAACAGGAAGGGGATGCCAAAGGGCCTCACCCGTGAACAGCTGCCATTGAGCAAGGGAGATGACCCAGTCTTCATGAGGAAGGGGAAGTTGCTAGCTTGTGCGTGGCATGATACAAAGCGCCTCACAATGCTCTCTACACTGCATTCCAACACATGTCAGAAAGCGCATCAGGACCAAACACACTGATAGTGGCTATAGGGAGATAAATAGGCCTGTTTGTGTTGATGACTACAATTCATTCATGGGGGGTGTCGACACAGCAGACCAGAGAATGAAGACCTACCTCTTTCCCCATAGATCAAGGAAATGGTACAATAGAATTTTCAATGGCATTCTCAGTGTAAGCATGGTGAATGCCCACATCATTTACTGCCGCTGCACTGCTGCTCCTCACAAGCCCCTGAAAGTCTTTGTGCAGGATGTCATCACTGCTTTACTGGAAGGCTTCTCCAGGAAAGAGAGCAACAAAGGCCGAAAGTCATACTCACTGGGAGACATGCCACAGAGACTCACTGAGCGCCACTTTATGTGCCAGGCTGTTGGTAAGCCAGATTGTGTCGTTTGTTCTGATCGGACCCGCCCTAAAGGCCGCCGTCAGACAAAATACATGTGTAGGCAGTGTGGGGTGGGTCTTTGTGTTGTGCCTTGCAATGAGAGGTACCACACCCTGAAACACTACAAGAAATGTCACCTGGATGGATAGGGAGTCATTATCTCTACAGCAAAAGGCCTGCTACATAAATACTTTTTTTTGTCTGCCATTTATTAGTAATGATTTAGACTGTTGATTTACTATCTATTTCCCTGACCATAGTAGTGTACACTATATGTTCTTTTTTGTGAGTTCATGTCCTTGTGATGTATGTGTCTTTGTCAGCTAAAAAAAACAACCAAAAAAACATCAACAAAAACAACAAAAGAAAAAAAATACTAACATTGTCTCTGTCTTGTCTCGTCATCTCACTCCTGATCTGTGCCTTGCCGTGGCGAAAGTGAGCTTTGAACTAAACAGGTCTTGTCTACTTGTGTTTGTGTGTCATATGAATAATATATATGTACCCCTTACATGGCTTCAGAGTGCCTACTGTATGTAGTAAATGGAAAATCTCTACAGCAAAAGGCCAACCTACAGCTACATTCATTCGGTTTGTTACTGCCATTTATTAGTAATGATTTACACAGTTTGTTTACTACTTACTATTTACCTGAGCATTCAGTATTGTGCAATATAGCACACAGAAGATGAGGGACATTTTGGGGGGAAAGAAGTGCTGAATTTTATCATTCAAACATGTGACTTTTCATGAAAATTCTATAATCCAAGATGGCCGCCACATCATATGACGTCATAATATGCAAATTAGATGGGGAAATTTAATCCCTACATAAACTTTGGGTCATCCTTAATATTTCTCTAATTTACAGAAAGTCTCTATCCCTTATCACTTTTAAGATATAGCCTTTTGAAATTAAGATGTCAAAATCGAACGTTTCGAGAAAAAAAACTCTGGCGCCTAAAGGGTTAAACTATCCACCAACATCCATTAAACAATCTGCCTATCAACATCCATTCAACTTTCTGTCTATCAACATTCATTACACAATCTAAATTCAACTTTTAAACTATATAAAAATGTGCCCAAAACTGTTTCAAAATAAAAGTCCCTTTAAACTATCCAACTTTTTAACTGTTCAACTGTTATCAACTGTTCAACTGTTGTAACTGTTTGTCAACTATGACTCCCATCAACTGTATCCTCTGCCTTAAACTGTTTCAAAATAAAAGTCCTCACTAGCTAGTTAGCATCATTAACATTGTTAGCATTTTAGCATAACTGCTAAAAATGATTAGCTAAGTTAGCTGAGTCACATGGTTAGCATAGTTAACATAGTTAGCATGTTAGCATTTGTAGTAAAACTGCTAAAAATGATTAGCTAAGTAACGTGGTTAGCATAGTTAGCATTCTAACATAATGACTAAAAATGATTAGCTAAGTTAGCTTAGTCACATGGCATGTTAGCTTTTTTTTTTTCAAAACTGCTAGAAAAAATGAGCTAAGTTAGCTAAGTAACTTGGTCAGAATAATTAAACATTAGAGCCATTCCAACTGTCAGTTATCTTCAACTATCTACCTATATAGAGCCTTTAAACTATTTGTCTATCAACACGCATTAAACTTTCAGTCTGTCAACAACTTTTAAACTATCTACATTTAACTTTTAAACTTTCAATATTCATTAAACTATCTGTCTATTAACAACTGTTAAACTATCTACATTCAACTTTTAAACTGTCTACTTCTAAACTATCACATTTTATTAAGATATGCTATGTCTGTCCTAGCTTCATTTTCATGCACTCGTAATTCCCTGGAATTACATTCGCTAGTTATTATTCTTCTTCCGACCAAATTTAACGTTCAAAGGCTCTAAAACCACTGAACCGTTCGACGTCATTTAACCACTCCTACAAAGGTCTTTTAACAGAGATTTGTTCTATGTTTTTTTTCCATTTGTGAACTTTATACTTTTTTAGATATTTATGATAAAAGAGCAAGAAATTCTCATAGAGTTAACATTGACCGCCGTGGCGGCAACTTTTAGCATTATGACGTGACCTGCAGCTGAAAACAACAGCTGAACGAGAGCTACTACTACCACTGCAGCTGTGAATCTTCTGAACGTCTTGCTGTGCCTTGGTCACTTTATTTGCTCGTAAAACTCTCATTCATTTATGCGTTCAAAATAAAACTTTAGGCTACTGTATTCTCCTGATAACGTCAGTGGAATGGATTTAATGTGGACGCGAACATAAAAAGACGCAGAGTGGCTACATGATAAAGTGCACATACAGAGAAAAAGTTCCGCCTTTTAAAATCAGGTGTAGCCTAATCCGAATCGTAGTTAAAACCATCAATTAGACAACAGAATCAGTAGGGTACCAGTTTTGTTCCATTGTACCAGGCCTACTGTATGTCAAAAGCAGGCTTGGATGAAGCTGGGAAGGATTAAACACACGGTTTCCACACCGTGGTAATCAACAGTGATAATCATGATGTTTGAAATGAAAACGTAATTATTATCGTCAACATTTTTATCGCGGTTTACCATTATACCAGTAATCGTTACATCCCTAATTTGTACTGACTGTCATATGCTCTAAGCTAACATCTAACCAAGTAAGTGGTTTTCAAGAATACTGTAAGTCTACATGTAATCTGAATATTCATACTGTAAGTAATGTTATACACAACAGTTTTTACATTTACATGCAATGGTAATTCCCTGGAATTACATTTTGTAGTTATTATTATTATTTTGTTTTTTCATGTATTTATTTTTATTTTTTGTCATGTCATTACTTTTGTTTTTATTCCTGTATTTATTTTATTTCTGAGCACCTTGGGTCAATTATATTGCGTTTAAGTGTGCTATATAAATAAATATGACTTGACTTGACTTGATCAAGATAAGTCCCATCCGTGAAACAGTGACTGACTGGGCAGAATCTCACACTTGCTGCAGTTGAATATGATTGACGCAACACTCTGGCCAGTACCTGTCTCTCCATTAGGGAGCTTGCAATCATTTTTCGAGAAGGGTCTGTCTGCGTCCTGCAAGACGGATGCGTAACTTGTAGTAGGCGGCGTGTCTTGTACTTTTCTAAACGCCGCATGCCCTATTTCAGCGCTTGTTTGTTACTAAAGGAGGAGGACGCCAACTGAAACCGCCATGGAAGCACGAGCACCTACTGGAGGACCTCCCGTTATTGTAGACGACCACCCAGACGAAAGTGGTGAACTCGGTGAACAGGGTAGTGGTGAAGACAACGTCATACACCCATGGCCGTATTTGCAAGAAATGTTTTTGTACATTGCCAGCTTTCTGTGAAGCTGAACACTCCGCTACCTGCCTCAGCGGCCTGTGAAAGGCTATTTAGCATCGCAGGACAACAGACACCTTTTCAGTTTCAACTAATGACTGGCGGATTAGTGTGTGTGTGTGAGATGGTGACCTGGGGCCTCATTTACAAAGCTTGCGTACGGACAAAAATGCTGCGTACGCCACTTCTCACGCTCACCTCCAGACGTACGAAGACTGACTTGAACGTGAGAATGTGCGGTCCTCCACGCAAACTTCATGTCTGGCGTACGCACATTTCCAATGTGTATCGTCAGTTGGCGACACTTAGAGGCAATGCAGCGCAACAACATTGATCGCAAGTCTAGGCCTTTATTTGCACAGTATATTGTGAAATGTGGGTTATTCAAAATGATAACACTTTGAAAGTAGGCCTATGTTTCTATATAAATGGACATGCAACATGCGCAAATTCTACTAAGTTATGCAACAACCTATCTATAATGACAACTGTAGACTTATAAGAGGATAAGAATTAAAAGGGAATGTGAAACCTACAGTATAGCCTACACAGCGCCGATATTTGGTTACACGATTGTTGATGACTGGCTTATCAAACATTTCAGATTTTGAAGAGCTTTCAACAAAACCTGCGATAAATGGGGTCGGCTTCACGCATTTGCCCATGCCTTAATATTTGCAGAGTGTTTTCCCTTCATATCTTTGATAGTTTTCATTTTAAAAGAAATACATATGGGACAGGATGCATGTGAATAGATAGGCTAACTAACAAGCGCGAATATAAGCTATTTCCCTTAGTGTGATTGACTGCAAGGCTACTTTGACTTTCCTCAAGTAAGCATTTGCATTATTTTCACACTTGTGTGCAAATATAGGAATATGATTAGGGTTGGGCACCAAAACACGGTTCTAATATGGCACCGGTGCCGACGCAAACGGTAGTAACTGCATCGAATAACAACGTGGATTTCGGTGCTTAAATAGCGTTTTTTTTAATATATTTTTTATACGAGGCATCACTGCATGTCATGCGCCATCTCTAACGTCTTGCTCTGATAGCAACACATCCAGATACAGTTAGCTAACATAAACATTGGATCTATAAACCAGAGGGGTGCACCCCATAGGCGAGTGGACAGTGTTTGACAGCTTGTGTGAGCCCAAGTGCTTAGGCCTACTTAGGCGATATCACAACCTCCTGTCAAAATCTAGCAGTGGGCCTAACTACACACAAGCAAAAGGCTATGAAACAACATCAACAGTAGCCTATATGTTACACAATATCCTTGCTAATGCGCTAACTGGCATTTATTTGAAATGTTATCAGCAAAGTTGTAAGGTGAAAACTTTATTTTACGGTGTGTTCTAAACAACATAATGGCATGATATTATTCTTCATATGTGCATGAGGCCCATAGCATCACAATGAATATGAAGATCATGTTAAAAGTTCGCTGGCAAAAACATAAATATGTAGGTTACATACCTGATGTCACTGAGCTGTCAAAGAGGCTACATGTTCAAAACTATTGCGTATTATGGGTTAAGACATGAAATTTCTTGAAGCATTTGGGAACACACTGAATTAACTGGAAAGTAGAGTCAGTGTTAGATTAGCTTGCTTGCAAATGCCGTTGTCCATGACTTGGCATTTCTATGGCAAGCGGTTTTAACATACCTTATGGCAAACCGCCTACACTGGGTAAACTTGAAAGCAGAGCTTACCATTGTGTGTGCATGCATGGCAAGCTGTTTTAAGATTTGAATGTATTATTCGTAAGAGCAATGAGATATTGATAGTAAATTGAATATAACAGTTCAATTGCATGTTCAAATTTGTCTTATCAATAAAAAAAAAAAGCAATTCATGCTTTAGACCATTTTAATTTAAAACATTTTAAAAACAAAGTACCGGTTCAGGCACCGTTTCGGCACCGGCACCGCTTTAAAAGTATCGATTTAGCACCGGTATCGGATAAAACCCAAACGATACCCAACCCTACATATGATCCAGAAATCGTAATGTTGTGGCGTGGTGGCCTGGATCAACTTAGTTTATTCCATTCGGGTGCACGATGCTAGGTACTTGGACACGATTGATTTAATGTTTTTTTAATAAATGTTGTAATGGTCCAAATGCATTCAAACCCAGTTATGCGAACCCTGTCACCTACTTGCAGACTGACCAATAATTCTGCCACGGTCTCCTATAGCCTAGCCACTGCCACGCTCTGCCACTACTGTTTTTAGTTATTAATTACAGATGATAAAGCCGTGATTCTTGCCATTTCGTCAGATAAGCACTTCTACCTCGCATTCGCTAGAAATAAGCTTTTTTATTAATTCGATGATTTCAATTATTAAACTTTGGAACAGGTTTGAGTATGAATGGATCCACAGAAGAGTTTTCATTAGGGCCCGAGCACCGAAGGGCGCAAGGCCCTATTGTTTTTGTAAGGATTATTATTATTATTCAGTATTATTGTTATTCTACTTTTTTGCTTTCCTGTTTTTGAAGTGGTTAACATGGTCGAAAACTCTTGGCACACACGTCAGGTGTCACGCATTGCAGTTAGGTACAAGAGCTTGACCCCGGGCGTGGCCCAGGGACTCGCTAGCACCCCCTTAGGTGACTGATCCCGTGGTTGGCAAATATTTAGAGGTGGTTAACATAATCGAAAAGTCTTGAAATTTGGCACACACCATCAGGTGTCACACAAAGCAGCTAGGTAAAAAAGCTTGGCCCCGGGTATGGCCCATAGACTCGCTAGCGCCCCCTTACGCCCCCTTAGATGACTGATCCCGTGGTGGGCATATACTTTCAGCTACAAACACCAAATTTGGTAGGTGTATGTATCTCCCCAAGATGAACAACTTTCGTATGTACAATGCATTAGCCACGCCCAACAGGAAGTGAGGTATTTGGGATTTTGTGCAGACTAATATGTGATGAAATATGTGTTGAATCATAATGCCAAAAGAGGTGCTTCCCATGGGTGAAAACGCATGAAATTGATGTGGCACACACATCAAGTGATACAGTGAATAGACAGGGATAAAAGCTTGGCACCAGGCGTTGCTTAGGAACTCCGTAGCGCCCCCTTATGTCACTGTGACTTGTGGTTAGCATATAGTTTTAGATACACACACCAAATTTGGTGGGTGTATGTAACTCCCAAAAACAAACAACTTTTGTATTAACATGCCATTAGCCACGCCCACAGGAAGTGAGGTAATTGAGATTTTGTGCGTTGTGGACATGGTCAATTTTAACGTACTCCTAGACGGTTGATCCGATTCATGTCAAAGTTGGTATACATAACGCCGAGATGTTCCTGATTATAAATTGTGAAGCTTTTTTTTTTATATGTTGTAATTTGACGAAATGGCGAAATTATTAATTGTAATACCCTTCCACATAAACAATAAATGTGTCATAATTCACCATGCATGGCTTGAAATGTTTTATAGGTCATTGAAGACCATGTCAATGATAATATTCACAGGCCCATAATGCATGTTTGGCATAGCGCCACCAACTGGCAACAGAAAGAATGACAATTATACTGATGTCATATGATCAATTTGAACATACTCCTCCTAGACAGTTTGTCAGATTCATTTGAAATTTGGCAAATATTATGCCAAGATGTCGCTGATTGTGAAGGGATTTTTGATAAGTTATATATTTGATATGATTTTAATATCTCACCACAAAAACAGGAAATGTGTCATAAATCACAGTGCATTGAATGAATGGTCTGAAACTTCTCAGGTTAATAGATATCATGATTATGATGATATCCAGACACCCAATGGGCCTGCCTGACATAGCGCCACCACCTGGCCAAGCAGGAAATGTGCCAGAAATGGACAATGCCTTAAGTGATTGATCTGAAACTTTATAAAATATCCGATATCATTATTGTGATATTCACATTCGTAATTCACAGGCCTAGCATAGCGCCACCATCTGGCCAAGCAGGAAATGTGCCAGAAATGTTCTATGCTTTGAATGAATGGTCTGAAACTTCTCAGGCAGTGTTGGTCAAGTTACTTGGAAAAAGTAATTAGTTACTGATTACTGATTACTTATCCAAGAAAGTAATCTAGTTACTTTACTGATTACTTATTTTCAAAAGTAATTAGTTACTTTACTAATTACTTTACTTAGTTACTTTACAAAAACACACTAGCTATACACAACCTGAATACGCTTTTTTATTCGTTTCAATCTTAACTTTTTGTTGTGTATACTCCTTCATTCGAATAGATGTAAATAAAATACAGCAAAATTACAGCAATATTAAAACCAAAGTCTCTATTAACATTTACATCTTTTAACAGTTGCAGTGCAGAGAGGAGTAATGCATTTACCAAAACAGAAAATGCTGTTGCATGCCACATTTAGGCTAAAGAGTATGTGTTTGAACTGTGTGTGTGCAGTGCCGCTGCTGGCTATTTTGGTGCCCAAAGCAGAACTGTTAGTTTAAAATATTTCTTAAGAAATACTACTAATTTGATGCAGTTTAACTCATTTATAAATGGTGCGCTGTCACTTTAAGAGCATCTACACAACTCTCATAATGATCAGCTCCATTCAAATATAAGCCTATGGCTAGTCCACAAACTCCACATTTGGCACTATATTAGCAATAGTCATGATATTAAGTTGGTATAAACAGCTAGCTAGACATTTTCTGTTTGCAATTAAAAGTGATAGCCTATATGAGCCTGGTAGCACCTATCTGAGTGGAATGTGTTTCAATCGGCATAGGATACTGTGCTTCATGTAAATGCTTAGTTTAAGGCAGTGGTTCTCAAACTTTTTCTTTCATTCCCCACTTTGATCAAGGGGGCCTTTTCGAGCCCCACCTGCCCCTCATCACTCTAAGAAAGTGGTAGGTCAAGCTTAAAATTGTCAAATGTATTGAAATAATGACAAGTTCTAAATATATCCTCTTCAGCAGAGCTAAAATCAGCTGGTGCTGCAGATATAATAATAAATAAATACATAATGTGCCATTGTAAATTAAACACACATATTTCTGTTTTCCAGCAACATATTAGGAAGCATAGGCCAATATTTTACAGCATTGTACAATATATTCAATGAAATACCAACATGCTGCATTAAATGGATCCATAATCCAGTCATACTGAGCACTGCTGGTTGGGAAATATTTTTGAAATAAACTTTGCAGGGATGTGATGTAGGCCTGTTTAATACATGGGATCACAAGAGTGGCTCCCGAAGCAGACGTTTCAGCAATTTCACTCAGATTCTCAAAGGCATACTGTTGCGATCGAGGCGTCTGTCCCATACCTCAAGTTTTTTGGTGAATGCAGTAATCTTATCTGCTAGGTGAGGTAGGTGCTTGTCTTTGCCTTGTAACTGGAGATTTAACTCATTGAGCTTTCCAAATATATCGCTAAGATAGGCCAACTTCAAGAAATGTTCATTAGTGAACGTGCTTGCAGATTCAAACATGTGCTCACGCTGCCTTGACACGAAGCGCCCCTATGAATAACACAGTGCGCCCATTGCGCATCGGTGCTACCTGGGCCTAGGCTACAGATAAAAAAAATAAATAAAAAACTACTGTTTTTCAAGCTTCCTACCTGGCATGTCTCCGCGACCCAGTAGAGAAACGCTGGTTTAAGGGAAACGAATTATTGAAGACTTCAACACTCACCAGCCCCATTACAAATGCAGCCAGAATATTATAATGCCCTGGCTCCTGTTACAACGGGCCAGTAGGCTACAGGGAACCCGCGACGTCCTCTATTTTCACCTGTTGCTGCAGCCGTCATGTCGGGATCTGGGGGTGTCTCAATGAGATTCACATTCCTGTGCTGGCTTGCTAGGTGCTTGCTCAGATTTGAGGTGGAATTTTTTCGCTGTAGACAACATTTTTCTTCCCAATGGAGTGTACAGTGTTAATGTTTTTTTCTTAATGTCTGAACTGCAATGAATTAAATGCTCCATGTTCACGCTCTCTCCTGCACTCCATGTCTTGCACACTTATGTCTGTTGTTTACATCTATATATGCAGCTATAGCCTACATCATTGTCACGAGTTAGTCTCACAAAATCCATATGGCAAAATCCCAAATTCTTTTACTGTCTATGGCAAAATCACGGGTTAGTAACGCAGTAACGCAGGCTGCTTGCAGGAAAGTAAAAGTAATCTAATTACTGTTTTTGCAATTGTAATCCCTTACTTTACTCGTTACTTGAAAAAAGTAATTGGATTACAGTAACGCGTTACTTCTAACGCGTTACTACCCATCACTGTTTTCAGGTTAATAGATATTATGATTATGATGATATCTAGACACCCAATGAGCCTGCCTGGCATAGCGCCACCACCTGGCCAAGCAGGAACATGTGGCAGAAATTGGCAATGCCTTTATTGATTGATCTGAAACTTTACAAAATATTGGATATCATTATTGTGATGATATTCACATGTGTAATTCACATGCCTAGCATAGCGCCACCATCTGGCCAAGCAGGAAATGTGCCAAAAATGTTCAATGCTTTGACTGATTTATCTGAAATTTTACACAAAATTAGATATCATGATGATACATAGCGCCACCAATTGGCAAGATAAGGAATGTGTTTTTTCCACGTCTGTTGGATATCACCATCAGATGCATCAGATTAATCAGATTAGCACACACATCAAATATGTACATTTCAGAAGCGCACCACATCGGTGCTTTGTTGGGTTCCGAAATGTCACGGGGTTGCGGCCCGCAGGTGCTCGGGCCCGCCATTGCCGCTTGCGGCTATATTTGTTATTAGTATTGCGGGATAGGTAATTTTGTCTTCGCGGAGGTCTGCGCTCTCGAATGTCCTTCTAGTTAGCATATTAAAATGAGTGTGATTGAGGGAGGAGAGAGGGTGGAGTGTAATGCTTGTGCATGTGCGCTTAATTTTACGTTAATTGGGATGTACAAAGAAAAGCTACATGGAATGCTGTGTACGCACAGTTTCATATATCAGGATTTTTTTGTGCGGACGCTACTTTTCAGGTTTGCACGTACGCAATGTTTTAGTATGAAATCCACGCAAGTCTTTGTACATGAGGCCCCTGGGGAGTAAGCCCTAGAAATGCTTATACCACATGACCAAAATATTCTCCCTACCAGCAGGTCATTTTTTAAAAAAAGAAATTTTCATTTTTACAAAATTTCTGTTTCTGTTTTTTTCTTTGATGTCAGCTCTAAAAATATGCTGTTTGTTCTTTGAACTTAAGATAATTGTGTCTGAAAAGTCCTAGAAAAGAATGTGATTTTGATTTGATGAGTGAGATTAAGAAGATATGAGAAACCTGAATCTGCTTTATGCTTTACTATAAGAAAGTATATATATATACAGTTCACAATAAAAGTTCTAACCACTTGCATTAAAAAAAAAAAAAATAAAGAAAATTTTTTTTTACTATTACTTCAAATACTTAAGTATGTTAAATATCAGAAAATTCCTTTTGATACTTAAGTACAGTATATATCAGATACTTTAAGACTTTTACTTAAGTAATATTGTAAAAGGTAACTTTCACCTTTACCAAAGTCTTTTTCTAGTACGATACTTTTACTCAAGTATTACTTTCTAGTACTTTATACAACACTGAACATTTCCAGGCATAGTGTGTTTGTGAGATTTTCGAAGCTGTTTGCTTGGTCCTTTCCCTAACTACCAGATTGCCAATACAACGTGCAAACTGATGGGTCGGGAGAGGGCGACGCATGTTTCGGCTGAGCCTGTCTGAGCGAATCCATTGAGACAATGCAGCCTGCTTTCCCTCACGGGATCAAAGAGTATATATACTTATACTATACTACTGCGCCGACTATTCCCCTCATTCCCATATCATGAGCGCAGAGTTGATACAAAATCTGTTTCTGGATGTTTTATCTTTGTTAACACTTCATAGTGTAGGCTAAATTGACAACTATTCCGATTTGCACATAGGCCTGCTCTAGTCTAATCAATCGCCCATATACTGTAGCCTACCATAGCCCGTTTATTTCCATGCATGAATGTTTGCCTACATTGTGACATTAAGTAGCATAAGGCGAATCCAAAGAATTATGGACT
Organism: Alosa alosa; assembly: GCF_017589495.1. Lineage (NCBI taxonomy): Eukaryota > Metazoa > Chordata > Actinopteri > Clupeiformes > Clupeidae > Alosa > Alosa alosa. The sequence goes on from NC_063190.1 coordinate 1,815,145, forward strand.
GACGTGCTGTCAATGAATTAATGGGCTGCCCAATTCGCTGTAAATTGCGCACAGCCGGTCAGTCTGGTGGTTAGGACCAATAAGAGTTTATATAACACATAGGCCACCTCCTTGTTCTGCTCTGTGCTAACTAGAGTAGTTCTTCATCCCGGCAAAAGACATTAGCCTAGTATTCCGACTTTTCCAGGTAAACAAACTGTCTTGAAATAACATTCTGAAATGCAGTGCATGGTCAGTTCAAATCTTTGCGCGCATCAACCATGCATGCCACACGAGCGCCAGCGCTGATGGAGCTTTTCTGGCATGATATTTAGAGGGGTGTCATTTGTAGACTCTTTCTATGCTCAAATGAAGTCACAATAATCAATTTAAGTGTAGGCTTAAGTCAGAACAAGGGTAAAAATAGAGATGAATAAACCCATGAGCATGGTGAGCACAGGTTATTGTTTAAGAAAGACATAGGCCTAACTGAACATTTTCAAACAACAGGCTATAGTTCTAACTACACGTAGGCATTTTGTATATACCGTAGCCTAGTGGATAATTCAGAGTGATTTGTGTAATGTTAGAAGTTGCACTTGGTGCATATAGGCTATGCAAGAAAACAGGCGAGACTGAGAAAATGTGACTTTCTTGCACAAAGCTGAATGAAAATAAACTCTGGCAGACAGATAGCAAGCGTTTTGCGTACAGTAGGCCTAGCCTATATGCTTCCCGTGTAACAGTTTGCACATCTAAAACTATTATTCTTTTTCCAGACCATTGCTACAGCTGTCCGTCGAGGTCTACACACCGAAATCTTTTCGAACTTTGGCGTTTTGCATTGCTTCACGTTGATCCTTTTTTGGTTTGGAATCTCTGATTTGGCCACCTATTTGATTAATGAGTTCGGGACTCCTTCCCGGCGGTTTTCATCGGTGTGAACTAGGGCTGGGACAATGCGTCGACGTAATCGATGACGTCGATGCAAAAAATACGTCGACGCAAAATATGAGCGTCGATTCGTCAAGCATAACGTGGTGCTGCTAAATATTTTTAATTTTACACCTTCAGTGTTTTCCATACGTTGACTAATCTGTGGCTGGGCACCACAAAATCAAAACCGGCCACCACACATTGATGTTATATGTTGTAGGCCTACTATTTAAATTAAAGATAAGATAAAATAGTTTCATTGAACTGCACTTTTTACTCACACAGCCTTTCCTCGCCCCGCCCGCTCTCTCTCGTAACGAGCCCGCTGCTCCTCATAGACACTCCTCGCCCCGCCCGCTCTCTCTCGTAACGAGCCCGTTGCTCCTCATATACGCTCCTCCTCTGCATGTACATTTAACAAAATATTCACGATTGTTGTTGCCACATAGAAGCACTGCATAGAACACAGTGGGCTAAATTGCTATTAAATCCGCTTAGCATCGTGACCATGCTGCGCTTGTTCAAAACTGCTGCATTAAAGTTAAAGTAAACTCTGCAACATAGTACATTGAGGAGACTAAACTAAGTTAAGTTACAGTATGCAATCAAGCAGTATCTCAGAGCTAACGTTAGAATACTGTTTGGATGTCAAGCTTAGCATGCTTTCTTGCAGCTGCTTGTATTCGTTATTCATGCAGGGCTCATTTTATTGACTCTGAATGTTTGCAAAATCTCGATGTAAATGAAAAAGTGTTTTCCAAGACTCAAAAGTGCTTGTCCAAAGGAGAAGTACGAACCGTTATTTGAACTAACTACGTTATGAATTGCATCCACACATCAGCAGCCTTTTAACTGTGTTAATGTTAATTGCAAGGATTCCCACACGAACGTCTTAAAATGACAGGCACTCAATTAGACATAGGCCTACACTACTGAACTTTATTGAATGCTACCTCTGACTAAGAATGCATTACTTTGCACTTGTATAGTCTTTTATTTTGGAATCTTAAGAGCAATAAACATATATTGCAATGTTAAAGAATTCATGTTTTTTCATTCAGATATGTAAATAAACATGTATAAGTTGCTATTAGTGAATTAATGGGGAGATAATCGATAATCGAATCGAATCAAAATCGAATCGGACTGAAAAAATGAATCGTTAGATGAATCGATGCATCGAAAAAATAATCGCTAGATTAATCGTTTAAAAAATAATTGTTTATCCCAGCCCCATGTTCAAGGTTATACTCTGAATACTCAGCAGATGCTATGGCCATACCGGATTCTATTTATAGCTGGGCCTCGGATAATAGCCGGGGGCATCGTCGATTCGGACAAATAGCCTAAAGGCCGGTCCCCAAATACAAGCCGTGGTAATAATTGTCCGATAGGCCTAGCCCTACTGGTAAGCCAATCAGTCCACTTTTTTATTGTTGAAAAACAGCCACAGGCCGAGCAGCCTCGAGTTCAGAATAACAAAATGTTGAATGATAAACGGTAGCAACATTTTGTTATGGGTCATGTTTAGGGGTCGACCAATTATTGGCCGGGCCGATTATTAGGGCCGATATTTAGCATTTTTATAATAATTGGTATCGGTTTTTTTTTTCATAGACTTTTTTTGGAACCCGGACGTGTTATGTCAACACTAAAAACTACAAACTTCCGGTATATTCCCCTCATGGAATGGGACAAAATACATCTTTGATACGTTTGTAGCCTAATGAAACAGTCATGGAGGATATAAAAGGTAAACTGTACAAATTCTGAAGTTTAACCCTTACAAGCTCGACCGTTCTAATTTCGTTAAAATTTTAACGATGACCAATCATCTAATATCTCAGCTGTCCAATGACTGATTTTATTTCTGAAATCTTCCCCGTAATGCCGACAACATAAGCTTCAATTTGATATGATTGGTTAAGGGGTTTATGGCGCGAAATGTTTTGGATACTTGAAGATGAGTCGAAAAAACTTTTTCACTTCAGTCGCACATTTTAACATGGACCGCCAGATGCCACCTGCACTTCGTTGGAGTTTACCTCGACTGGAAACCACACAGCTGGATAAACTGAGGTAATATATATTTTACATCGTTTCTAGTTATGGTTAATCTTAATTTGTAGTCATAAAATCATGTTATTTGACAGTAATATGCTTTCTCATCAGCGCCAACATTATGGCATAACGGGGCTAAGTGCATCGTCATGTAACTTTAGCTAGCTGCATTACTCTGAACTGCTTGCAGTATTCTCGCTTTACTTTTGATATCAGTTATTTTCATTTGACAGTTTCATTTAAAACCTGTTAGTATATAACCTGTAAGTAAGTTTGTTTTCTAGTACCAATTTGCTTGTTAGGTAAGCATTATATTGGCAAGTCAGTATAGCATACCAAAGCTGAATAAATCAATGGGCGCCACCGTTTCTAAGTTATGTTCTCTTACATGAAATAAGTTGAGCGATATTTTTACTCCTCTCAATATGTAGTTGTAGAAAACAAGATGTAAAATCACGGATTCTGTCAGAAATGTAGTGCTAATTAACGTATTGCCTCTCCTCGGGTTGTTACCTCACTAGGCAGTTTGTAGTGAACTGTTTTACCTTGCTAACTTCTAAATGACAAACATCAGACGTGCTTGTCTCAACATTTTCTAAGATGGCATGACTTGATATTCTACTCTTCTCAATATGTAGTTTTATAGAAAACATGATGTGAAATCACATATTATGTCAGAAATGTCATTATTGCATTTAAGCAGTTAGTTACTAGGTGAAATGTAATCTGTCTTTATCTTAATGCCAGCCAGGCAATCAGATTTAGGGTAGCTAAACCCATGTGTAATAAAATGACTTTTCATACTTCTATATATTTTTTGAGTTACTCAAAATGCTTCAATAGTTTAGGCTACCTCTTCTTGTGTATGTATGTGCACACACACACACACACATCTGTAGTTTTGTGATTTTATTTTTTAAATTAATAAATGTATTACATTTGTATGATTTTACTGTTGTTTCAGATGGAGGATGACAAGACCTACACAGACCTCCTTGCAGGCCTGAAGAGGTAGCTGACTGCTGATGAGCTTGCGCTCACAATGTTGAAGACCATGTGAGGATGGAGGAAGAAGGTATAGATTTAGGTGGCGTCGCGTGAGGGTGGTGTAGACTGCCACTAAAACACTGTGAAATAGACTTGTTATGTTGATTTTTATGTTGTTGTCCCAGGCATATGTGGTTTTACCAACCGGAACGGGTGGGAGGTTGTGCTTAGTAGGCCATCGTATGCAAACACAGTGCAGGGGCATGGGACGAAGAGACCCCAGAAGAGTTTCACGGTTTTCTGGGATTGATCATTGACATGGGACTTCACTTCCCTCCCTAATATCCATTGCTACTGGGGAACCAAGTCTCTGAAGGGATCAGGGAGCGTTGACCAAATGAGAAATACATATTGTGTACACTTTTTCTCCATTGACATTGCTGTTTCAGTAGTTTCTTATTATTTCAAGTTTGGCAATGCAGAATCTGGTGTTGAACCTAGGTTTGGTAGCTACAGCCAGAAAGACTTTGGTGAAAATCTATCACAACAGCTGGCAGGCATTTCCGTCAAAAATTTCAGCCTCCTTCAGCTGCTCCAACTACTACTCTGTCGCCTTTTTCATCAAGTACATATTCCTGTACAGCAGGAGCCAAAGAAAAATTGTTGACTTTGTTATAAAAACAATACATAATAACACTAAAGTAGCTTGTATGGCCTGGAGTTTAGCGGTAGGTGACTGCTTTTTTGGTAAACAAAATTGCTGTCAGATTTGGCATTCTACAGAAGGGGATGCGTTTCGTTATGAGTCATAGGTCTTCTGTGTTTAACCTTCAGGTTCCCCACCCCACCTTTCCCTATCCTCCTCTGTGTGTGTGTGTGTGTGTGTGAGTTTGTGTGTATATGTGTGTATGTGTTTATTCTCAACAGGCTTGTTCTATGTTATCCACTTTCAAATGTTTAGACACATTGATTTTTGAGTGATGTTGATTGTATTCCTAGCTTTTCATAAATAATACATTTTATAGATGTATCATTTTCATATTACACTAATTTATATAAGGAAGTTGTTGAATCAAATGTATTCTATGTCTCTATTCAGAATTGATCTTCAATAAATATACAGTATACTTACTTCCTGTATTACTGGTAAGGTACATGTTTTTCTTTTATATATCATTATTGTTGACTGTAGCATTTGCTTATATACAAATAAATGGTTTATTCTGATGGACCAAATAAATCTAAACCATTGTGTCTGACTTCATTATTAGTTTTTATGCATACTTTTATGTTTTTGGTGAGATAGAGAATGTGAATTCTGCCAACATTCTAAATCCCGTTTACTGCATTTTTTTACACTTATCACTTAATTGATCATAACTTTTGAAAGGTTAATGATATTCCAATTCAGTCTTTTTTGTTAAATGGCCCACAACTTGCTGAACATGTCATACACTCTATATTTTTCTCTATCTCGTATAGAAATATGATGAAAATTCATTTTTATGCGAATGAAATTCAATTTAAACGAATTTCGGTATACATTTGGAGAGGATTTTCGAAGACTGTTCATTACTAGATCAACATTACCATATGTATTTTACATCATTTGATAGAACTGACCCTTCTGATTACAATGGTATGTATATCCCATTGATGGTATGTATTATACTCAAGAAATAAGGTTTTTTGTGTAAGGAGGTCATCCAGCACCAAAAATGGAATGTTCGGCACGGGCACGGAAGGGTTAAGCAATATGTAGTTATCGCAGGCGCAGACAATTCGTTCAAATAGTGTAGGCAGAGTCAGTTGATGAACCAAGTGTCGTGTCTTTGGTATGGTTTGGTATACACGTTTGGTATGTGTCTGAATGCCACACATGCAAAGCATAACCAGCGACAAGCAACGAGTGGCAGACAGAGTGTGATGTCACTTATAGGCCACCAGAGACTGTTTTTGAGTCACACTGTTGCAAATTTCATTTGATGATGCATCATTTCACAAAATGGTTTGTTTTCTCTATTATCAAGTTATTCAATAGGCTAAGCATATAGCCTTGACTCAAAACAGCTTTTAGGATTATGTCATTTTGATTTGTAAAAAATGTCACATGCAGCCATGCTTAAATTCTGCTCACTTCACATTTATTATATTATTGTAATATCTGTATTCATTATTGAATGCTTTCCTGGATTATGTTTTTCCATATCATCCTATTTTTTAAAGCAGGCCTACCTGCAGGCATGTAATTGGGCTACAGGGATAACATGTTTGAACGGGCACTGCACCAGTTCACATAATTTGTTTCACATTCAATTAGTAAAATACATCAATTTTTTTTCTGTGCAGGGGAGAACGCTTTGTTTAGGATTATCTGTGTTTTCTAACATCAGCTAGGGAGGATAGCTTGCTAGCAGTCTCCCCATCAGTCAGCTACTTGATATCATAGTTGCGTTAAGTTGTGTTAAAAACAAACGTTTAAGGGATATTCCACCATTTGGGGAATTGCATTCATTTTCCACCTCCCCTTGAGTTAAACAATTGAATTTTACCTTTCTCCAGTTCATCCAGCCGTTCTCTGAGTCTGGCGATACCACTTTTAGTTCCAGCCTAGCATAGATCATTGAATCGGATTGGACCATTAGCTTCTCGCCTGCTAGCATCACGTTTAAAGGTCCAATGTGTAAGATCTTCTCCCATCTAGTGTTTAGGGATTATATTGCAATCTAATAGAACTACGGTGATGTCAGTGACGATCATATTGATGTAAGAAAATGACAAAATAAAAATAGGAAAGTGTAATGTATTTAAGGTTAGCATCCTCCTGTTTGTCATGACTAAGGGCTTCTACATACTCGACGCACCCGACCGGTAGCGTGACAACGTGACGTCAAAATGACGTAGATCTTGCTGGCGTGCCAGGATTGAAGCCAGGTAGCGCGAGGTAGCGCACCACTCATTTTTTTTCAGACGAGCGCGACAAGGCGGAAACAGGAAGATGGACTAGTTCGAGGGCAAGCGAGAGTTGCAGTGTTTTGTTACAGTCGTGAATGTTTAATAGTTTGCTGGATAAGTTAACAAAGTTACCAGTGAGAGTTGCAACACATGGAATTAAGAGGAAAGAATAGAAACGATTTATTTTCAAACAAGGGATATCTATTAAGGCCTGAACAAAATCTCTCTCCACTTCAGGAAATTACACAAACTCAGCCAGCTGCTAGCTAGCTAGCCAGCTAACTAAACTGTTTAAATTATTAAAATGTCCCTCGGGATGACTAAAGTATCTATCTATATATCCATCTATCTATCTATCTATCTACCTGTACCTCTGTGTGACCTTGGAAACTAGATGATAATGATGATGGTAGTTGTGAATAGTAGCAACCAAAGTCTGAAGTACCATCACAGAGGCTAGCTAGGTAGCTACCATGGTAGCTACTAGTGTTTCTTACTGCAGCTTCTTCTGCTGTGTAACGTAGTTAGCGTTAGTCTTTTCACAACAGCGACACCTCTGTTCAGGAGAATATTGCAACTAGTGTCGCGTCCACCACGCGCGAGTATAAATGGTTACGGCGCTTCTGTGACATCACATTGTCGCGCTACTGGTCGGGTACGTCGAGTATGTGGGACGTTTAACTTAGCTGCCTCTCTCTGGCATCTTTGTATGGCTGTCACTGTGAAAGTCAGTTTGAGTTTAGCTAGCACCAGCAAAATATAGACATACTTCAGTGATGGGTCATAGCCTAATTATCATTAACATTAACATTATCGATATCCCACTTAACGTTACAGATAGTTGTTGCAAACTACTACTTATGTATCTGGGCAATTCCACACAAAACTGTCACATCCATAACGCCAACTAAACACCATGGCATGGCATTATGGATGAATGTGACCGTTATGCGCGGAATTGCCCATCTGTTCTATCTCAATGAGTTTTTATGTTGACTAATAACCAAAGTGAGAACCACCAATGTGTTTTCTGCTTATGGATGTCAGGAAAATGTATTTGATACAAGTAGGCTAATTAATGTCTCGTAATCTCATTTGTGATTACAAAAAAAGGAAAGGAAAGCTGGCTCTGTAGTGGGAGCTGAACTGGAGTGTATCACTTCACTATCTGACAAAAGGACCCTGAACAGACTGATCAACATCTTGGACAATGAGTGTCACCCACTCCACAGCACTATTGTTAAACAGAAGAGCCTGCTGGAGCCAGCTGGAGACTTCGCTCACTGCCTTGCACAACTGACAGACTGAGAAAGGGCCATTGAACTGTTCATCCCCAGGGCCATTGAACTGTTCAATGCCTCACTTAAGGGAAGAGTCAAGTCAAGTCAAGTCAAGTTTATTTATATAGCACATTTCATACACAGAGGTCATTCAATGTGCTTTACATAAACAAAACCAAACGATAATAACAAATAAAAGCATAGAAGGGCAATATAGTCAAAGAATAGTTAAAAGGTAAAGATCATAATAAAAAAGAAAACATAAAACACAAGGTAAAAATCATTTAAAAATAAAGAATAATTAGTAAGCAAAAACAAAGGCAAAAGTAGTAAAAAAAGTAATAAAAGACAAAGTAGAATAATTATCGAGGCAGATTCAGAATTTGTAACTCGGCACAGTTAGCAGAAAGCGTCTGAGAACAGTTTGGTCTTAAGTCTAGATTTAAAACTGGCTACAGTTGGGGCCTTTTAATGTCATCCTAAAGTTGGTTCCACAGCTGAGCCGCATAGCAGCTAAAAGCTGCTTCACCATGTTTAGTTCTAACTGTAGGTTTTACTAGCAGGTTTTTCACCTGGGACCTGAGAGGACGAGAAGGTGTGTACTGCTGAAGCATGTCTGACAAGTATTTAGGTCCTGCTCCATTTACTGATTTATAAACAAGCAATAGTGCTTTAAAGTCAATTCTGTGACTTACTGGAAGCCAGTGCAAGGACTTAAGAATTGGAGTAATGTGGTCAGTTCTTTTAGTTTTTGTTAGAGTCCTAGCTGCTGCATTTTGTATCACCTGAAGCTGTTTAATAGTCTTTTTAGGAAGGCCTGTGAACAGTCCATTGCAGTAATCAACCCTGCTGGAGATAAATGCATGAATGAGTTTTTCTAAGTCATGTTTTGACATCAGCCCTCTGAGTTTGACAATATTTTTGAGGTGGTAAAAAGCTGATTTAGTTATCGCTTTCATGTGGCTGTTGAAATTTAGATCACTGTCAATTAATACACCAAGGTTTTTAACAGTATCCTTTGCCTTCAACCCTTTTGTGTCAAGGAGAGTGGCAACCCTAAGTCTTTCCTCATTTTTACCAAATATAATTACTTCAGTTTTTCTTTGTTCAGCTGAAGAAAATTTTGAGACATCCAGGTGTTGATTTGTTCTATACACTGACACATAGATTCAAGAGGACCATAGTTGTTTGGTGATAGAGCTAAGTAAATTTGTGTGTCATCTGCATAGCTATGATATGAAATCAAATTATTTTGAATGATTTGTCCAAGTGGGAGCATATAGAGGTTGAATAATAGTGGCCCCAAGATCGACCCCTGGGGAACACCACAGGTCAAGGACGTTGGTGTTGAGGTACAGTTCCGATGGCAACAAAGAAGCTCCTTTCTTGTAGATAGGATTTTAGCCAGCTGATAACTATGCCTGTAAATCCAACCCAGTGTTCTAGTCTGTGTAGTAAAATATTGTGATCAACAGTGTCAAATGCTGCACTAAGGTCCAGTAGCACTAGGACTGATGTTTTACCTGAATCTGTGTTGAGGCGTATGTCATTGGAAACTTTAATGAGAGCTGTTTCAGTGCTGTGATTTGCCCGAAAACCAGACTGAAAGTAATCAAAATACCCATTTGATGTTAGGAAGGTGGTTAATTGATTAAAGACTACTTTTTCAATAATTTTGCCAATAAAAGGTAGATTGATATGGGCCTGTAATTGTTTAGCATGGAGGCATCCAGGTTATTCTTCTTGAGAAGTGGCTTTACAACAGCTGTTTTCAGTGACTTAGGAAAAGTGCCAGACAGCAATGATACATTTACAATTTGAAGGACATCCGCCGCTATGAGGTGAAAAACAGTTTTGAAGAAATTGGTAGGCAGAGTGTCTAAGACACATGTGGAAGGGCTGAGATTCTGTACCGCTTTTTCAAGTGTTTCAGAGTCTATCAAGCTGAACTCTGACATCAAGTTTAGTTTCCCTCTGTTTGTTGCTGGAAGTTCAGGTTGTTGAATTTGTAATTGAGCAGATATGTTGAGTCTGATTTTGTCAATTTTACCTTTAAAAAAAGATGAAAACTCATTGCATTTATTAGTTGAGAGAAGTTCAGGTGCTAATTCTGAGGGGGGATTTGTTAACTTATCAACAGTTGAAAATAGAATACGAGTGTTATTTGAACTTCTATTGATAATGTTAGAAAAGAAAGACTGTCTTGCTTTGCATATTTCAGAGTTATATGTGCGAAGCATCTCTTTATGGATTTCATAGTGGATCTGAAGTTTGTATTTACGCCATTTTCTTTCAGTCTTCCTACACTCTCTTTTTAGAAGTTTAACTGCTTAAGAGGAGAGATAGACTTCTCTGCTTCTTCGTCTGTCTGCCTCTTCATCCCCTCCATGTTTGGTACTGCCTGTCCACTAGCCACTTGTACCACTGTCTTTATGCCTCACTGTTTGCGTGCTATATTAGCACATTAGCACATATGCATAACCCCCCCCTTCATGCCACAGCCGAACTGTGGCCACACTACATTTTCTTAAATAGTTAAATATATAGATATATAGACTTTCCTTTACTTTATTTCTGCATTGTTGCACTGTTGACTTACTCATTTGCACTATCACCATGACCACTATCACCATTGCACTACCACCATGACACTCATTCACACAGAGCACCTTAGAGCACCTTACCATACCTTACTATGCACAGAGAATCACAGGCTCAGTCCCTGCCTCAGTCATTGCAAGCGCCTCTGATTTATTAATCACCACTATGTGGATACTGTTTTTAGAATTGATTTAGATTAAGTGTTAGTATAATTTGTAATTTTGTTATTTGTATTTTAGTATATTTTTATATATTGTATTAAGTGTTAGTATAATTTGTATTTTAGTATATTATTTATCTTCTACTGTCCTTACTGCTTAGTTGTGTTTTTATATTATATACTTTAATTACTCTTCTGCTGTTAAAGAATGTGTTTGTCTTGTATGTATGCTGCTGAGACCTTGAATTTCCCCTGGGGATCAATAAAGTATCTATCTATCTATCTATCTATCTATCTATCTATCTGATCCAAGTTCAGATAAATTATATAACATGATGTGCATATAAAAAAACGTAAATCGATGTCAGGTTTATCAGTCCCTGTTCTTGGTGGCATCCTAGTCAAACGAGTCACGGTTCCATGTGCTGTGCTTCTCCCCTAACGTTAGTTCATATCCTCATCATTCTTGAGCTGTGCGGGCCAACAGTAGCCTAGCTAAAACCCAAATACTGTAAGTGCAAGATATGCCAGTCTATTTCAATGAAATCAGTACTCATATAGTATCTCGTTTCCCAGCTTCTAATACAGACCCATGTGAACCATATTTATAACTTTTTGTCAGTGAAAGACTTTGAGTGAGTGACTAGGCCTATATGGCTGTCTAGGCATAAAAAAAAAAAAGGTTTGGTTCCTGTTGGTTGTCAGTTGAGGCCATGGGTCGGTAGGGAATTTTTTTTCCTTCTTTTTTTCCCCCCAGTGGCAGTAAGGGATAGGTAGAAAATCAGTCCCTCCAGGATTTCACGAGGTTTTTTGAGACTGTTACGACCTAAAATGCCTGGATGGAAGTTGCGGTGTTTTTAGCTGTTTCTTGTGGAGAAATTGCGGGAGGAAGTGAAAATTGCAAAAATAGATATAGTAGTTTTTTTTTTAATTTAGGACAATTAAGGTTAGTAAGACCAAAATCACACTGATAATCTTGATGCTTATTAAAAAAGGATAATCAAAGGTAAACAGTAAGGATTACAGAAAATCAAAGTAGGCCTACTTTATTTGTGAAAATGCTTTGACTGAGGTAATTCACAAAGCAGTATAACCTTTCGTAGAACTGTCCACCTAAAGAGATGGCATCATGTCATATGTTTCAATACATTCATATATTTTGTAATTCATATTAAGTTCATATCTTTTTAATAATTCATAGTCTGTGGCCTGCATAATTACTAATAGCCAAGTAAGTATCTAGTAATTTCATATTGATTTAAACTATTTGACTACACTTCTGTTTAATGTCATTACATTGGTGGTGTACGTCTAATTGACTGCCTGCCCCTTTAAGGACGTGAGAGTAGCCTAATAACATTTCTGAGTGGATTGGAAGGCTTGCATCTCACTGTGTTCAGCTACGAGTGTAAATCACTTTTTGCATAGTGCATTACGATATGTGGATGCAATTGGGAATGTCTTCTATGTCATTAGTTAAAATAAATGTAAAAAAAAACCCAACTCGAATGATATCATTCTTGGATCATAGAAGAGGTAAATGTCTTGCAATTTTATTAATTTCTATGATTTTGATAGCACTACTCAAACTAAGCCCACAAGCTAGCAAACATGACATAAGCTAAAAGGACATATCCAGGTAAACGTTTGCCAATGGGTTGCATAGCCTACTCAAATGTCAGTAAACCAAGTAGGCCTTAATTAACTTACTTTCATAGCCTAGGTAGGTTAGCAACACCAGGTTGACAGATGCAAGTAAGCAGATCATTAACGTTAGCCTTCTATTTATTGTCATCAAAACTGTAGAGGAGTGAACACGTTAGTGCAGTCTTTGGTGTCATATGCAGAAAGTTCAGAAGTAAGTGTGCTCAATATTCTGCGCGAGGGACTGTTGTGGTAGGTGAAATTTCACGGTGAAACTACGATGATTGGTCAAAATTGCGATTAATGTAATTATAGTTTGCCTTTTATTTGTGGATTTATTTAATGTATTTAGTGTTATTTCTTCCCCAAGCTCATAAAATAAATTTGGGTCGCACATAAATTGACAGGGTCGGTCGGAAACCGGAACCCAAGAAAAAAAATGTTGCCCTATAGAAAACATGAATATATATAATTCTTAATGGATCATATATTATTTGAAAGAGCTATTTCTAATCTTTAAACTGAAAGAAACTTACAATTGACACTTTTCATTAGCTTTTTAGTTATTCTTGGTTATTTGCATTGTTTCTCAAATTGACCTTTTCTCTTGGAATTCCCAGGAATCTGGAGCATTGTTGTACAATTCTATTGGGGTATAAAATTAACCTTAAAACACATTTGTATGGTGAAATGTATCTCATGTCTTCATTTGTATTGCCACAAGCCTAAATACACTGACATTAGGCTATTTCAGAATGGTTACAACCAAGCGTTCAGCAGGAACTGTATGTAAGTCATGTCTTGTAAAATACACAACAACATTTTACTTTTGTGGCTCACTTTTTTTGCACACTGTCTGTTTAGCATAGTTGCATTTAATGCATAGTCATTTAACAACATTGTGTTTAGTTAAATAATCAGTCAATTTAAATTGGCGTGAACAATGTTATTCTGTGAAAGAGCACAGAGATTAGATGAGATTACATACTTCTGAGGCAGATGTTTACAAAGATCTAGGTGCACTTTGCTCAGAACTCTTTTGATCAGACACCCAAAGAAGATGTTGGACCGCCCTTGAAGACGCCAAGGCTTCGCGCATGGTGGTAGTCAGACCACATTCATTTTATGTGATTTATCCTTGTTAGAGCCCACATTGTCCAACTATCAAATTATGACCCAATGTGCTCATTTAAAGTAGCATACAATGAATTTCAAAACACATTTATTATATTTGTCCTCAGTAGGCCTATAAATTAAATCCAGGTAAAGCTGTTATAAAATCTGTTCAAAATCTGTAGGCATAATAACACTTTAAAATCTCATTAGCAAACGAGAAGTTGTTATTTTACAGTATGCATACAGATTGTCATGTTTCACAGGTAGCAGTGAATGAAGTAGGCTATGAAAAAAGCATTACATGTCTTTGCACAATGTATCCTGCTTGCACACATAGTCCTGCATGTAAAGGCACTGCAGTATTTTACAGCTAAAAGTGCTAGCCTATGACAATGTGACTGAATCTGTGTCACTAAAAAGCCTCAGGTCTCAAGCCACACAGACATCAGCACAGGACAAAGGGGATGTTCCGTGATGATGCAGTGAATCACTATCAGATTTTCAACTTCACAACGTGGAAATATGCAAGATAAATACAACTACCTGTCCAAACACTTGAACCATTCATTTACATTAAAATAACATTAAGCTATCTGAACAGGCGAGCGCGCGTATGTGTGTGTGCGCGCGTGCGTGTGCGCGCGCGCATGCATGTGTGTGTTTTGCCTGCCAGTGTAAAGCGAATTTTATCAATATGCTGACATGTACACACGTCACACAATTACCAAACCCAACAAGACAACTTGTTCGACATCTCATGCTGTGACAAACACTCAAGTTTTACTTACAGGCATTGGTTACGGCGAAGCTGTTGGCTGTCTCAATGTTGTCCACGTGAGGCACGAGATTAAAAGGAGCCTCAGATGCGTTAGGGCTGGTGTTATGCAGGAAAATAGCTAAACGGAAAGCAGTGTATTCCTGATCGGTGTTTCTGATGAACAGCCCGCCTGCAGAGGGAGAGGAGGAGGGTTACACATATGACACATGTGAAATTAACTAAAACATTAACACATATGCCTGCAAACATATTCGAAAAATTCCGATAAAATTAAAATAAATGCATTGTAAAACGCAATCGGCAGTTAGGCCTGACAGTCGAGGGAATGACAAAAATAGTCGAATGAAACGGGCCTGAACAAAATAGTCGATGGACGGTTGCAGAGGAATGTGAGATGCCTATAAACGACCGCAAACCGTTTAACTTGTGGAGATTTGCTCAATTACGTTGGAATAATGTTGTCCACTTTCCGAATAGTAAAAGCAAAATCTGAAGGATTTTCAGTATTTATCAATAAGCCTACAAACATCAGCGGTAAACTTTAAAGACGTTACCACTTTGCTAGGCAAAGCATTCCTGTCAGTACCCAGTGTGACTTTAAGCAGCCTACCCTAAACGTAGCCTACATGAAAACGATCGCACAGAACGCGCACCTTCACAATTTATTAGCAAGGCTATTTCGTCTTTGATTCGTAGCTTACTAGGCTACTTACCAATCTGAACGCTGCTTGGGAAAGGGCCCATTGTAATTCCGCAAATGCCAGAAAATATAACTAAAAAATGGTTGAAGGAAATCCTCATTTTGATTAATAAAAACTATGAAGATACATTGAGGAAAATGGCAATTGGGGGGAAATGGAGGAAAAAATTAATACTAGCCTATAAATTAGCAGTACATCCTTGATATTTTGTTCCCTATGGATTTCCCCCCGCAATGCCATGAGCCTTCGTTCCACTCTGCCCAGCGGTAGACCGCATGCAGAGATGGGAAATGAGTCGACTTTTAAAAAGGAATCGATTCTCAGTTTTAGCATGGCCTTTTGGAGTCGATTCCACAATCCAATTCATTCAACTGCTTTGACTGAATAAAGCTTGCCGCTAGCAGTTATCTGTCCAATGATATGGAAGTTAGGCCTGTACTGTAACAGCCCATAGAGAAAAATACCATATCCATATGCAGCTTGAACATATTCCAGTATAAGCACATCTATGTTAAATAAATACAGTATATTTCCATGTATTTAATATATGTTATATTTCATTATGTCATATTTTCAATATATTTCAAAATATGAGTAAATATTCAATATTGGCCCTTTTTTTGTATTTTCTGCATATAATTAAATATATTTAAATACATTACACTAAGAAGCGTGATCACATGACCCTTGATGACAATGCTGATCACATCATCTATATATTTCAGACATTTTCTTTAGTTCATATTCCAGCATGGTTTGATATTTTCAGTATTTATCAATAAATATTTCACTATATATTGTGTTTATTTAAAATTAACCATATCAGTATAAAGAGGAATAAACACACAACTGTTCTGTTATCTTTTATTCTATTTTATTGAAAATCTCAATTTTTGTTTTTGTCATGGAACATCAGTTCTGTCACTTTTTGGCATGTATTGCCTGGCCCAGCAATCCGGAGTCAGTGCCTGGGAATCGCTTCAGGGTGGCCTCTGAATAAGACAGAACATAAAAAAATAGAACATGCAAAATATTAGTGACACAAATACATATGCTAAAGTGCAGAAACACTGTTGTGTATTAATCAGAGAGAAATATATTCATTATACTGCAATGATAATTGGAGAGAAATATAATAAACACCAATTATGACCTCAGTCCTCTCAGGGTCCAGGCATTTCCTCTGTTCCCCCTACTTGCCTCCTAAAATATGGGGCTGTATTTTGGGTCACCAGCGCATGGCGTAATACTCGTTATTCACCCGCGCAAAGTTGAATTCGGTATTTTGCACGTTTATTTTTTTAACATTGCGCCCAGGGGTGTGGCATTAACAACTTAGGGAGGGGCCTAGCGCGTTGTCTAAAAATCGCTATCATACACCACCTAAACCTGGTCAAAAGTCAATGGCGAGTTGTTCATATGCTATTTTAAGAGCGGATGTGTAAGGGTCCTGTCCGTGCTCCTTTGTTTGTTCCCCATGTGCTTTGTGTTTACCTACATGTCACCTGTCTTTGTCTCCGCCCCATCTCCTTATTTGGTCTGTGCTTCCTGTCTTGTTAGTTTTCCCTCCGTTTCTGTTTCCACACCTGTTCCCCGTTATTGTCTTGTTGGTCTCGTCCAGTCCTCTGTCTTTCTGTTAATTAGTCTGTTAGTTTAATATTGGTTTCCACCTGTCTCTTGTTTTACCTTGATCATTGTCCACCTGTTCCCTGTTACCCATTGTGTATGTAAACCCTCTGTCTCCTCTCCGTCCTTGTCGGTTATTAGTCTATGTGGGTTGTGTTCTAGAATAAAGAGTCTGGTATTTCAAAGATTCCCTTGCCTTGCCATACTTTGCCCGTGCAGCCGTGACAGGATGTCAGTCATATTGGCAGGTGCACGCACCATCCTTCTATCATTCATGAACGCACACCAGCGCACGTCCATGCAAAGCATTACAAATTGCACGATTACAATGGGAAACATAATTAGAACAAAGATTTTACGAAATGCTGTACATCTCATAATGAGTAGTTATTCACCGTCATTTGCAAATTGGTAATGACGGTTAAAAGTGATTAGGGGAGAGGCGAGAGACACGTATGGAGCACAGCTGAAGACGCACTGTCACGAGATATAAGCAACTCCTCTGCAGGATAAATGTTGTTTTATTCAGTCATTTGAGCAATATTAGGGTAAGTGTTGCTTTTTCCAGCCTATGTTTTCGGTGGTAACCCATTGTCAGTCAGTGAAAGTAACTGCATATAACTGTCTTGTCGTTGACTGACTCCTTGGTGAAGTTAGTTTCACTTTGCCAATGAGTTCAAATAGACGAGTGCAAATGCGTGAAGGCTTTGCTAGGTTTTAGTAAAGCATGGTTTAAGAATGACTATTCTATACGGTCTCGCAAGCAGCCTCCTTCAAATGCGCCTTTGAATGCCAAAATACCGATGCAATTATTTGACATATCGCGCGTTGCGCCGTTAAAGGGAATGACAGATGTCATTCTCATTGGTTTAAAATGATGTTACGCCCCAAACACACCCATATAACTGATTAAAAGACCTAGGAACACCTTGTTACGCCATGCACTCCACTTTTGTTAGCGAAACCCCTCCCAATGTGAACTGGACATCCTACTAAATTTGAATAGACTTTTGACGAGTGACGATGCACTTTAGAATGTCATGATAGGGCCCATGACCACAATCAATTATGTCCTCGAATACAGTTTTACAGTTTACTAACACAGAAACACTGCATGAAAAGTGTAATTTTCATCCCCGTAAACGCTAGGAAATCTCCCTAATTTTTGGCAGTTAATGACAATTTACAGCCTGCAAACGTCGCATTTGTCTGTGCCACATATGGTCGGACAATAGTTGTCATATATGTGATAGTAATTATGCAGATCATGAAATACTAAAAAAATATGGTTTGGTGTAACAACGCACCTGTATTTGAGGAGGACCCAGATGAGAAAGTGTGTGAATTTGTGGACAAGTACATAACATGTCAGCTGCCTGACCCAAATACAGACCCTGAGCTTTTCAAAATAGTGACAGAGGTGCAAACCCACAGCAAAAGGCACTCCAAGTCATGTAAGAAAGGAAATAAGCATTGTCGGTTTGGATTTCCGAAACAGCCTGTCGACAGCACATTTATAACACGCCCAATGCCAGCAGAGCTCATGGATGAATCTGACAATGAATCTGATCATGACCGCTCTTCCATATCACCTGAAGACGCCAAAACTAAGCTGAGGCCTTTATGGGAATTGCTGAATAATCCAACAGCATCATTTGAAAGCATCCCACAGCTACTTGCCCAATGCAACTTAGGCTATGAGGAATACCTAAACTGTGTCAGTTCATTAACAACGTCCAGTGTACTAGTAATGAAACGTCAACCAAAGGACTGCTGGATTAATGGCTATAATGAACATTTGTTAAGGGCCTGGAATGCAAACATTGATATTCAGTTCATCCTGAACCCTTATTCCTGTCTGATGTACATCTTGTCATACATTTCCAAAGCTGAACATGAGATGAGTGAGTATTTGAAAAGAGTTGTCTCTGATACTTCTCAATCCAATACCTCTGACTGTGAGGAAATGAAACAAATCATGCAAGCATACTCCAAAAACAGAGAGGTTAGTGTTCAAGAGGCTGTTGCACGAGTCTGTAGCTTGAAACTGAAGTCTTGCTCTCGAAACGTGATATTTATACCCACTGATGACAATGCTTTGAAAATGAGCGTCCCTTTAAGGTACCTGAATGACAGAATCCCTGATTCAGAGAATGTTTGGATGTCCGGAATGGCAGACAAATACAAAAACAGACCAGATACACCAGAGTTTGCGACAATGTTTATGGCAGAGTTTGCTTCCACTTATAGAGTTGTGTATGGAAGGCAGAAACAAGGAAAAAAGGTTTTGCCACTTCAAAATGAAATGGGCTTCATTCAGAAGCGAACGAAAGGAAAGCCTGCCATTATCAGATACGCCCGATTTTCTGAGCAAAAAGCTCCAGAGAAATTCTATGGCACATTGCTCAAACTGTACCTCCCTTATCGTTCAGATTCACAGCTGAAACCCAGAGGTTTTCCAACATATGAGTCATTTTACACATCAGGTTCTATATGTCTTCCTGGAAGAGACTATAATGACAGAGTAGTTTCTGTTGTCAAGGAGAACAGGTCACAATTTGAAAAGAACAGTGATGCAATAGAGAAAGCTATTGAGAACATAGAAGAAAATGGACCTATGGAGGATGCATGGACAACACTTGCACCTGAGACAGAGCTTCTTCGGCTTGAGTGCATTTCTGAGCGTGAGGAAATAAATCCAGACGAAATGAATGAACGGGATGACATTCCTGAATATAGCTCAAGGACCACAGACAGAGGAAGTGCAGCACCAATGTTTGAGGCTCCTCAAATAGACCCTACTGTAGTCCGTAACATGTATCAAAATCTAAATCAAACGCAGGCATCTATATTCTATACAGTGCGTAAGTGGTGCATGAGACGAGTGTGTGGACAGAGTGCCGATCAGTTTTTTTACTTTGTCACTGGTGGAGCTGGAACTGGCAAATCTCACCTTATCAAATGCATCTACACAGAGGCATCAAAGATACTCTGCAAGTTACCCCGCATCACAGAGGAAAGAGACATGTCCATGCCCACTGTCCTTCTTACAGCATTTACCGGCACAGCAGCTTTTAACATATCTGGCAAGACACTGCATTCTGTCCTGAAACTGCCAAGAAGCCTTAAACCACCTTACCAGTGCCTTGGAAACCGTCTAGATGAAGTGAGAGCAACCTTGTCCAATGTTGAAATAATTGTCATTGATGAAGTGTCCATGATTTCAAAATCACTCTTTGCATATGTCAATTGGAGACTGCAAGAAATCAAAGGCAGCAAGAAACCCTTTGGCGGAGTCTCAATCCTGGCCTGTGGTGATTTCAACCAGATAAGTCCCCCTGGTAAAGCCAAACCTCTCTGTGTGTTTGAGGATCATGTTCTTGATATCTGGAAAGATCGATTCCAAGTAGTCACTCTCACAGAAATCATGCGCCAGAAAGATGATGTGCCATTTGCTGAGCTGCTCAACAGGATAAGGGTGAAACGCAAAGGAGAGGCATTATCTGAAGCAGACAGAGCTCTACTTGGCCAGGCCATATGTCAAGTTGATGACTGTCCCAAAGACATTCTGCATGTTTTTGCTACAAATAAACAAGTAAACCAACACAATGCAAACACAATATCTGCTCTATACTCTGAACTGGTCAACATTGATGCACATGACTATAAGAAAGATCTACAAACTGGTCAGATGGAAAGGCAGAGAGCACCTTTTGAAGGACGTTAAGGGGATTTACCAGACAGACTACAAGTTGCTAACGGTGCCCGTGTGATGCTCATGAGAAACATAGATGTGGAAGATGGACTGGTGAATGGTTCATTTGGAAAGATTGGTAAAATTGTTTATCACGACCAAGATGGCAGATCACTTGTAAAAATGCTTGGTGTTGAATTGGACAGTCCCAATGCAGGGCAAAGACATCGCAATAAAGGACCAGAAGGACCGGACAATTTGGTATACATTGAAAGAGTAGAGGAACCTCTTAGTAAAAAGGGTGTGGTTCGTCACCAATTTCCAATGACTCTAGCCTTTGGTTGTACCATACACAAATGTCAAGGCATGACGACAGTTTCTGCAGTGGTCTCGTTGCAGCGCATATTTGAACCTGGTATGGCATACGTTGCTCTCAGCAGAACGACCTCACTACATGGTCTACGCATAGTTGATTTTGATGAAAACCAAATATATGCTGATCCAGAAGTCACGGTTTCTGTGGACAGTATGCAAAAAGTTGACTTTGGAAACGCCATGCCCCTTCTTCACTGCCTCCCCACTCTGAGATCACCATCTTTAACACGGGTCCATCACAACACTGAAGGACTGTCAGCCCACATCGATGACGTGAAGAGACATCATGAACTGTGCCTCGCAGATATTTTGTGCTTTACTGAAACACACCTTTTTGGCACATTTGTCCCAGAAAATATCCAATTGGAGAACTATCAAATGTATAAGCGCCAATAGACATGTGTCATACACTACTCTTTCACATTTTGCACAGAAAAATGGTGGGGAGTTGCTATGTTTGTAAAAGCCATGTTCTAGCCCATCACGTGCCATACATACAGGGTGTGACTGATCTCGAATTCCTGGTATTGAAAGTTGTTGCTCCAGTTCCACTATTAATTGCAGTGATTTACAGACCGCCGGATTACAACACAAACCTATTTTTGCCAAATCTCTGCCATCTACTGGAGTCTTTACATGTTATTGCTGATAGTCCAGTTATAGTCTGTGGGGATTTTAATGAGGACATGTTGACCAATGGAAGGAAGCCAATCTATGAGTTGTTCCAGTCAAAAGGATTCACAAATCTCATTACTACCTCCACCACTGAGAAGAACACATTGTTGGATAACATCTTCATCTCTGATCCTCAGCACTGTGCCCATTCAGGTGTTCTACAAACATATTACAGTTATCATGATCCTGTTTTCTGTATTCTTCATTAATTTAAATACATCAGCTAATTTTACATTCCTCCAATCCATTATATCAGCTTCAGAATTAGGTTAGGCACAATGTATGAAATATCGATGTGCATGGTGTGTCAAGAAGTATGATAACATTCATTAATTTGGCAGATGCATTTGTCCAAAGCGACTTATAGCAATAGAATAACATTTAAGCTATTAACATTGAAGCATTTAAACATTTAAGATACAGAGCTATAACTACAACAATATAATAACATTTAAGTTATTAACATTCAAGAATTGTAACATTTAAACTTTTAAACAGCAGTTATAACTACAGCATTAAAACAAAATTTAAACTACAATGAAGAGAAGACTACGGTGTGTGAGGTTGTCAAAAGCACAAGGAGAGGAGGTATTCATGGAAGAGTTGTGCCTTTATAGTGGAGCTGACAAATACAGATCAACATTAAACAAGTTACACAAAGTATATTATGCAGAGTTAACTAAAATATTGTTAATCTTTTATTGTTAAAAGATTGTTCTTTGACCAAAACATACTGGCACGATTTTAATTGATAGTCAAGCTCAATAAAGCCTTTTTACTTGCAAATATCTTCTTGAGTGTCTCAGACTCACTACTAAAGATTGATTGTTAGACATTACAGGGTTCCTTTGTGCAAATATAACAGGTATAAACACTCATTTCTCCCTTTCATGTCAATGAATGTATGAATGAATGTATGTTTATGACTGACAATGTATGTATGGTTATGAATACAGGAATTAATACATATCTATGATTGAATATATGAATATATATGAATGGATAAATGAAGGTATTTGTAAGACTGAATGCATGGATGCTTATGAAAATTTGTAACAAGTTTGTATGGTAGAATAGAAGAAAGCATGAAGGATGGCAATTTACACAGCACATTTTGAGTAGCCCAAATGTTTACTGAACATTTTCCCTTTATAACGTTTTTTTTTTATTTTTTTTCTTTTGTGTGCTGGTTGTGTATCTGTTTAGCATTTATTGCAGCAATTTTCCTGACCAGGTCAAATTTCTCCCTGGGAAAACTAATAAAGTAACTTTTGCTTTTCGGCATTATTAAGGGCAATTCTTGTTTTTTTAGAATCGGCATAGCATTTAATTGCAACGAAACTTGCCAACTAGATGACAGTCCAGAGGTGCAATACAACATAATAGGTAAATATGCAGTATGCTAATAGAACACTGTATGAACAACCAATTTAATGTAATCATGTTGATAATGTAGTGGGACAAGCATAAAAGTTAAAAAAATAAAAGTTCAAACGGACAATAACCAAGCTAAGGTAATTGTAGGCTTGGCCCATGACAATGTACACATACCGTAACAATCAACAAACAAACAAGCCATCCAGGCTATAAAATGGCCACACAAACTCCCCGCGAGGAGCCTTTTTTGCCACACTAGGCCAGGATGTGCTACATCATAGTCACTCAATCTCCCCACTGGGAGAGTAGTTCGCGACACTCAGCACACACTACCACTGTAGTACCTTTAAAATGAGCAGGTCAAGATCTCACAGCATGACAGCAGCTGAGGACAAGACCCAACATAAAACATACACACTACACACAGCCATCCATGGCTCTCACACAACCAATGCTGGCGGGCTCAAAAGGCACTGAACTAACGCCATCTTTTAAGGGCTGTCCAATCAACCCCAACTAGCTGACACGCTGACAATTTGAAATAGAAGTTTGTCTACAAATCATAACCTTTAAAATTATATATTGCATTAATCAATTAAACAAACAATCCATATATTTTTTACTGATCTCATTTGATACCTTATGAAGGAAAATGACATTGGATGTTAAAACTAGATTTCTCTCCCTCTCTAACTCCCTCATTGTGGTGCATGAACTATATTATAAATTGAATCTCTTACTTTACATCTGAATTCAATTTCACATCTTTGCATTTTTGCATTTTCATGCACTGTATTTCCTTCAGGAAATGCTTTTCTAGTTATTACAGTGCATGAAAATGCACTGTACTGTTATTCCAAGGCTTTTTCTTCTTCTTCTTCTTCTTCTTCTTCTTCTTCTTCTTCTTCTTCTAACGAGTTAATGCAGCTTAAACCGTTTAACGAGAAACTTCATTCAAACTATGTTACGTAGGTCTTACTTAGGACATGTGGGCTTTGTATTTTTCAACTTTGTAACTTTTATACTTTTTAAACTATTAATTAAAAACTAGTCAAAATTTCCCCATAGACTTAACATGGGCTGATGACATCACAATAGAGCCGTTAAGCAATTAGAATCCTATGGCAGGTGTTCGGGCCACCTGGACCAACTGCCAGTCTCAGGCTTTAAGCATACAAACTGGCCCTATTAAGACTACACATCCTGTTCAACTGCTTCCTCTGCCAAAAACTGTTTCAAAATAAAAGTCCTCACTACAATATTTCACTGTTAAACAATTTAACCCTTTAAACTACTGAACTTTTTAACTGTTCAGCCATTGTAACTGTTACTTGTCATCAACTATGACTCCTACCCACTGTAGCTAGTTAGCTAAGTTAGCTAAGTGGTTAGCATAGTTAAGCATGCTAGCATGTTAGCATGCTAATTAACATTTTTAGCAAAACTGCTTAAAATGATTAGCTAAGTTAGCTAAGTCACATGGTTAGCATAGTTAGCATGCTAGCATGTTAAGATGCTAGTTAAGATTTTTAAGAAAACTGCTAAAAAATGATTAGCTAAGTTAGCTAAAGTAACATTGTTAGCAGATAGTTAGCATGCTAGTTAGAATTTTTAGGAAAACTGCTAAAAATGATTAGCTAAGTTAGCTAAGTCACATGGTTAGCATAGTTAAAGATGCATGCTAGTTAGCATTTTTAGCAAAACTGCTTAAAATGATTAGCTAAGTCACATGGTTAAAGATAGTTAAGATGTTAACATGCTAGTTAGCATAACTACTAAAAATAAAAAGCTAAAACATTAACTAAGTCACATGGTTAGCTAAGTTTTAACATTGTTAGCATAGTTAGCATAGTAACTTGGTTAACATTTTTATCTTTGTTAATATAGTTAGCATAACTGCTAGCAAACATTAGAGCCATTCCAAGTGTCAGTTATCATTAACTATCTTTGTTAATAATTTAACCATTTAAACTATCCACTTATTTAACCATTCAATCATTCCAACTATATTAAACCTATCTACCTAAATAATTTAACCATTTAAACTATCCACCTATTTAACTGTTCAGTCATTCCAACTATATTAAACCTCATCTACCTAGCAACCAATATAGTTTGTTTTACTCTGTATGATATTTTACATCATATTTTTGCATTTTCATGCACTGTATTTCCTTCAGGAAATGCTTTTCTAGTTATTACAGTGCATGAAAATGCACTGTACTGTTATTCCAAGGCTTTTTCTTCTTCTTCTTCTTCTTCTTCTTCTTCTTCTTCTTCTTCTAACGCAGTTAATGCAGCTTAAACCGCTTAACGTAGAAACTTCATTCAAACTATGTTACGTGGGTCTTACTTAGGACATGTGGGCTTTGTATTTTTCAACTTTGTAACTTTTATACTTTTAAACTATTAATTAAAAACTAGTCAAAATTTCCCCATAGACTTAACATGGGCTGATGACATCACAATAGAGCCGTTAAGCAATTAGAATCCTATGGCAGGTGTTCGGGCCACCTGGACCAACTGCCAGTCTCAGGCTTTAAGCATACAAACTGGCCCTATTAAGACTACACATCCTGTTCAACTGCTTCCTCTGCCAAAAACTGTTTCAAAATAAAAAGTCCTCACTACAATATTTCACTGTTAAACAATTTAACCCTTTAAACTACTGAACTTTTTAACTGTTCAGCCATTGTAGCTGTTACTTGTCATCAACTATGACTCCTACCCACTGTAGCTAGTTAGCATGGTTAGCATAGTTAAGATAGTTATGTTAGTTAAGATTTTTAGCAAAACTGCTAAAAATGATTAGCTAAGCTAGCTAAGTCACATGGTTAACATAGTTAGCATGTTAACATGCTAGTTAGATTTTTAGCAAAACTGCTTAAAATGATTAGCTAAGTTAGCTAAGTCACATGGTTAGATAGTTAGATGCTAGCATGTTAAGCATGATTAGCTAAAGATTTTTAAAAAAACTGCTTAAAATGATGAGCTAAGTCAGCTAAGTAACATGGTTAACATTGTTAGCATGGTAGTTAGCATTTATAGTTAAGATAACTGCTAAAAATGATTAACTAAGTTAGCTAAGTCACATGGTTAAAAAATAATACTTAGCATTTTAACATTGTTAAAGATGCTAGTTAGCATAGTAACTTGGTTAAGATTATTATCTTTGTTAATATAGTTAGCATAACTGCTAGCAAACATTCGAGCCATTCCAAGTGTCAGTTATCGTCAACTATCTACCTAAATAATTTAACCATTTAAACTATCCACTTATTTAACTGTTCAGTCATTCCAACTATATTAAACCTCATCTACCTAGCAACCAATATAGTTTGTTTTTACTCTGTATGATATTTTACATCATATTTTTGCATTTTCATGCACTGTATTTCCTTCAGGAAATGCTTTTCTAGTTATTACAGTGCATGAAAATGCACTGTACTGTTATTCCAAGGCTTTTTCTTCTTCTTCTTCTTCTTCTTCTTATTCTTCTTCTTCTAACGCAGTTAATGCAGCTTAAACCGTGTAACGTAGAAACTTCATTCAAACTATGTTACGTAGGTCTTACTTAGGACATGTGGGCTTTGTATTTTTCAACTTTGTAACTTTTATACTTTTTAAACTATTAATTAAAAACTATCAAAATTTCCCCATTGACTTAACATTGCCCTTTATGACATCACATGAATTAGAATCCTATGGCAGGTGTTCAGGCCACCTGGACCAACTGCCAGTCTCAGGCTTTAAGCATACAAACTGGCCCTATTAAGACTACACATCCTGTTCAACTGCTTCCTCTGCCAAAAACTGTTTCAAAATAAAAGTCCTCACTACAATATTTCACTGTTAAACAATTTAACCCTTTAAACTACTGAACTTTTTAACTGTTCAGCCATTGTAGCTGTTACTTGTCATCAACTATGACTCCTACCCACTGTAGCTAGTTAGCATGGTTAGCATTAGTTTAAGATGTTAAGTTAAGATTTTTAAAGAAACTGCTTAAAATGATTAGCTAAGTTAGCTAAGTCATGGTTAACATAGTTAGCATGTTAACATGCATTTTTAGCAAAACTGCTTAAAATGATTAGCTAAGCATTTTTAGCAAAACTGCTTAAAATGATGAGCTTTTTCAAAACTAAGTAAAATGATTAACATTGTTGGTTAACATTGTTAAAGATGCATTAGTTAATAGATAAGTAGTTAAGATAGTTAAAGATAACTGCTAAAAAATGATTAACTAAGTTAGCTAAGTCACATGGTTAGCATACTTAAAAACGAGATTTTAACATTGTTAAGATGCTAGTTAGCATAGTAACTTGGTTAAATGATTATTATCTTTGTTAATATAGTTAGCATAACTGCTAGCAAACATTCGAGCCATTCCAAGTGTCAGTTATCGCCAACTATCTACCTAAATAATTTAACCATTTAAACTATCCACTTATTTAACTGTTCAGTCATTCCAACTATATTAAACCTCATCTACCTAGCAAACCAATATAGTTTGTTTTTACTCTGTATGATATTTTACATCATATTTTTGCATTTTCATGCACTGTATTTCCTTCAGGAAATGCTTTTCTTCAGTTATTACAGTGCATGAAAATGCACTGTACTGTTATTCCAAGGCTTTTTCTTCTTCTTCTTCTTCTTCTTCTTTCTTCTTCTTCTTCTAACGCAGTTAATGCAGCTTAAACCGCTTAACGAGAAACTTCATTCAAACTATGTTACGTAGGTCTTACTTAGGACATGTGGGCTTTGTATTTTTCAACTTTGTAACTTTTATACTTTTTAAACTATTAATTAAAAACTATCAAAATTTCCCCATTGACTTAACATTGCCCTTTATGACATCACAATATGAATTAGAATCCTATGGCAGGTGTTCAGGCCACCTGGACCAACTGCCAGTCTCAGGCTTTAAGCATACAAACTGGCCCTATTAAGACTACACATCCTGTTCAACTGCTTCCTCTGCCAAAAACTGTTTCAAAATAAAAGTCCTCACTACAATATTTCACTGTTAAACAATTTAACCCTTTAAACTACTGAACTTTTTTTACTGTTCAGCCATTGTAGCTGTTACTTGTCATCAACTATGACTCCTACCCACTGTAGCTAGTTAGCATGGTTAAGATAGTTAAGATGATAAGCATGTTAAGATTTTTAGCAAAACTGCTAAAAAATGATTAGCTAAGCTAGCTAAGTCACATGGTTAACATAGTTAGCATGTTAACATGGTAAGCATTTTTAGCAAAGAAAACTTTAAAATGATTAGCTAAGTTAGCTAAGTCACATGGTTAGTTAGATGCTAGCATGTTAAGATGCTTTAGTTAAGATTTTTAGCAAAACTGCTTAAAATGATGAGCTAAGTCAGCTAAGTAACATGGTTAACATTGTTAAGATGGTAGTTAGCATAGTTAGCATAACTGCTAAAAATGATTAACTAAGTTAGCTAAGTCACATGGTTAAGATACTTTTAAGCATTTTAACATTGTTAAGATGCTAGTTAGCATAGTAACTTGGTTAAGATTATTATCTTTGTTAATATAGTTAGCATAACTGCTAGCAAACATTCGAGCCATTCCAAGTGTCAGTTATCGTCAACTATCTACCTAAATAATTTAACCATTTAAACTATCCACTTATTTAACTGTTCAGTCATTCCAACTATATTAAACCTCATCTACCTAGCAACCAATATAGTTTGTTTTTACTCTGTATGATATTTTACATCATATTTTTGCATTTTCATGCACTGTATTTCCTTCAGGAAATGCTTTTCTAGTTATTACAGTGCATGAAAATGCACTGTACTGTTATTCCAAGGCTTTTTCTTCTTCTTCTTCTTCTTCTTCTTCTTCTTCTTCTTCTAACGCAGTTAATGCAGCTTAAAACCGTGTAACGAGAAACTTCATTCAAACTATGTTACGTAGGTCTTACTTAGGACATGTGGGCTTTGTATTTTTCAACTTTGTAACTTTTATACTTTTTAAACTATTAATTAAAAACTATCAAAATTTCCCCATTGACTTAACATTGCCCTTTATGACATCACATGAATTAGAATCCTATGGCAGGTGTTCAGGCCACCTGGACCAACTGCCAGTCTCAGGCTTTAAGCATACAAACTGGCCCTATTAAGACTACACATCCTGTTCAACTGCTTCCTCTGCCAAAAACTGTTTCAAAATAAAAGTCCTCACTACAATATTTTTCACTGTTAAACAATTTAACCCTTTAAACTACTGAACTTTTTTAACTGTTCAGCCATTGTAGCTGTTACTTGTCATCAACTATGACTCCTACCCACTGTAGCTAGTTAGCATGGTTAAGATAGTTAAGATTTTAGCAAAACTTAAAATTTTTAGCAAAACTGCTTAAAATGATTAACATGCTAAGTTTTTAGCTAAACTCAAAATGATTAGCTAAGATGCTAAGCATGTTAAGATAAAGATGTAAGATGCTAGCATTTTTAGCAAAACTGCTTAAAATGATGAGCTAAGTCAGCTAAGTAACATGGTTAACATTGTTAGCATGGTAGTTAGCATAGTTAGCATAACTGCTAAAAATGATTAACTAAGTTAGCTAAGTCACATGGTTAGCATACTTAAGATTTTAACATTGTTAAGATGCTAGTTAGCATAGTAACTTGGTTAATTATTATCTTTGTTAATATAGTTAGCATAACTGCTAGCAAACATTCGAGCCATTCCAAGTGTCAGTTATCGTCAACTATCTACCTAAATAATTTAACCATTTAAACTATCCACTTATTTAACTGTTCAGTCATTCCAACTATATTAAACCTCATCTACCTAGCAAACCAATATAGTTTGTTTTTACTCTGTATGATATTTTACATCATATTTTTGCATTTTCATGCACTGTATTTCCTTCAGGAAATGCTTTTCTAGTTATTACAGTGCATGAAAATGCACTGTACTGTTATTCCAAGGCTTTTTCTTCTTCTTCTTCTTCTTCTTCTTCTTCTTCTTCTTCTTCTAACGCAGTTAATGCAGCTTAAACCGTGGTAACGAGAAACTTCATTCAAACTATGTTACGTAGGTCTTACTTAGGACATGTGGGCTTTGTATTTTTCAACTTTGTAACTTTTATACTTTTTAAACTATTAATTAAAAACTAGTCAAAATTTCCCCATAGACTTAACATGGGCTGATGACATCACAATAGAGCCAAGTAAGCAATTAGAATCCTATGGCAGGTGTTCGGGCCACCTGGACCAACTGCCAGTCTCAGGCTTTAAGCATACAAACTGGCCCTATTAAGACTACACATCCTGTTCAACTGCTTCCTCTGCCAAAAACTGTTTCAAAATAAAAGTCCTCACTACAATATTTCACTGTTAAACAATTTAACCCTTTAAACTACTGAACTTTTTAACTGTTCAGCCATTGTAGCTGTTACTTGTCATCAACTATGACTCCTACCCACTGTAGCTAGTTAGCATGGTTAAGATAGTTAAGATGCTAGTTAGCATTTTTAGCAAAACTGCTAAAAATGATTAGCTAAGCTTAAGTCACATGGTTAATATAGTTAGCATGTTAACATGCTAGTTAGATTTTTAGCAAAACTGCTTAAAATGATTAGCTAAGTTAGCTAAGTCACATGGTTAGCATGCTAAGATGTTAAAGAAGATTTTTTTAGAAAACTGCTTAAAATGATGAGCTAAGTCAGCTAAGTAACATGGTTAACATTGTTAGCATGGTAGTTAGCATAGTTAGCATAACTGCTAAAAATGATTAACTAAGTTAGCTAAGTCACATGGTTAAGATACTTAAGATTTTAACATTGTTAAGATGCTAGTTAGCATAGTAACTTGGTTAAGATTATTATCTTTGTTAATATAGTTAGCATAACTGCTAGCAAACATTCGAGCCATTCCAAGTGTCAGTTATCACAACTATCTACCTAAATAATTTAACCATTTAAACTATCCACTTATTTAACTGTTCAGTCATTCCAACTATATTAAACCTCATCTACCTAGCAAACAATATAGTTTGTTTTACTCTGTATGATATTTTACATCATATTTTTGCATTTTCATGCACTGTATTTCCTTCCAGGAAATGCTTTTTCTAGTTATTACAGTGCATGAAAATGCACTGTACTGTTATTCCAAGGCTTTTTCTTCTTCTTCTTCTTCTTCTTATTCTTCTTCTTCTAACGCAGTTAATGCAGCTTAAACCGCTTAACGTAGAAACTTCATTCAAACTATGTTACGAGGTCTTACTTAGGACATGTGGGCTTTGTATTTTTCAACTTTGTAACTTTTATACTTTTTAAACTATTAATTAAAAACTAGTCAAAATTTTCCCCATAGACTTAACATTGCCCTTGATGACATCACATGAAATTAGAATCCTATGGCAGGTGTTCAGGCCACCTGACCAACTGCCAGTCTCAGGCTTTTAAGCATACAAACTGGCCCTATTAAGACTACACATCCTGTTCAACTGCTTCCTCTGCCAAAACTGTTTCAAAAATAAAAGTCCTCACTACAATATTTCACTGTTAAACAATTTAACCCTTTTAAACTACTGAACTTTTTAACTGTTCAGCCATTGTAGCTGTTACTTGTCATCAACTATGACTCCTACCCACTGTAGCTAGTTAGCATGGTTAAGATAGTTAAGATGCTACAAAGATTTTAAGAAAAACTGCTAAAAATGATTAGCTAAGTTAGCTAAGTCACATGGTTAATATAGTTAGCATGTTAACATGCTAGTTAGATTTTTAAGCAAAACTGCTTAAAATGATTAGCTAAGTTAGCTAAGTCACATGGTTAGCATGCTTAAGACATGTTAGATGCTAGTTAGATTTTTAGCAAAACTGCTTAAAATGATGAGCTAAGTCAACTAAGTAACATGGTTAACATTGTTAAAGATGGTAGTTAGCATAGTTAAGATAACTGCTAAAAATGATTAACTAAGTTAGCTAAGTCACATGGTTAAAGATACTTAGCATTTTAACATTGTTAGCATGTTAGTTAGCATAGTAACTTGGTTACAAGATTATTATCTTTGTTAATATAGTTAGCATAACTGCTAGCAAACATTAGAGCCATTCCAAGTGTCAGTTATCGCCAACTATCTACCTAAATAATTTAACCATTTAAACTATCCACTTATTTAACTGTTCAGTCATTCCAACTATATTAAACCTCATCTACCTAGCAAACCAATATAGTTTG